>NW_025343566.1:0-5165 GCF_016433145.1 Gracilinanus agilis
ATATAAAATATAATTATAAAAATATATAGCCTATTTAAGATGATATTTTTTTCATTCATTCATTCATCCATCCAAAGGTCTTTATCAGACTCCCCTCTCACTAAACCTAGACAGTTAGGAGCCTTGGTTATAGACTCAGGAAGTCCTGACTTGAAAAATAGACCCTAGCTGTGAGATCCTGGACAAGTCACTTAACCTCTCTCCCTCAGTTTTTTTTTTCTAACTCTAAAATAGGGATAATTTTAACACCTACTTTCCAAAAATTTTGCAAGGACAAAATGAGGTGATATTTGCAAAGTGCAGTACAGTGTCTGGCACATAGAAAGGACCTAATAAATTGTTATTTCCTTTCTTCCTTCCTCCCTTCTTTCCTTCTATCATCATCATTCTTTCCTTCCTTCCTTCCATCATTGTTTCCTTCTTTCCACCATCATTCCTTCCTTCCTTCTATCATTCCTTCCGTCCTTTCTTCCTTCCTTCCGTCCTTTCTTTCTTCCTTCCCTCCTTCCTTCCTTCCTTCCTTCCTTCCTTCTTTCCTATAAGGGTTAAGGCCAGCAGAGATATCAGGTGTCAGCAAAAATGAGCTTCCCCAAAATATCAGTACCTGTGCCAAAATCCTGGCCACTCTGCCCCCTATTATAGCTGTGAGAGAATCTTTCACATTAAGTCTTTTTTTTTTAGATTTAAAGATTTTATATTTTTAGAAAAATTTTCTACAGTTACATGATTCTTGCTTTTACTTTCCCCTTCACCTCCCCCCCTTTCCAACACACATTTCCACAGGTTATAACATGTGTGATCAATCAAGACTTATTTACATATTATTGATAGTTACATTGGTGTGGTCACATTAAGTCTTCAAGTGGAGGTTGGATAACAATTTGGGATAGGGTGTTTTATATATAGGATTCATGACTTAGGTACAGAAAGGAACAAATCTATTCATCTAATCTAACCCCACATTAAAGGATCCTCATCACCAGCTGACTGGTCCTCCTATTTCTAGCTTGGTTTCTGCCCTCACTCAGTAAGACAAGGGAGGTAGCCAAAGAATATCATGACTGGAAGAGGATGACACTCTTCACAGCATTATGGGATGACCTCTGAGATCCTTTCCAATGCTAAGTTGTTCAGGAACTAGATCTACTCTAAATTTTATATTTTCTCCAGCACCCAGAACTGAGCAGTACACACTGTAAGTGCTTAATTAACTCAAAAGAGAATCATGTCCAAACTTGACCTTTGGACAGGTAAATAAGCAGAAAGTGATTTTCCTCCTGAAGTTCAAGGGCAAGAGCCTTCAAGACATCCCTTTGTCATTCATTCCAAAGCTGCTGTTCCTGTCAGTCAGAAATTTCTTCCTGACTCTGGACCTCAATTTCTTGCTTTATATAGCAATATTCACAGAGTACTTTGAGTGGTTTATTTCATTTTATGGGAAGAAGTAAAGTACAATGAGTTATTCTGGATTCAGAGAGCCTCCATTCAAATTCCTCCTCCATCACTTAGTATTTCTGTGACTTTTGGGAAAATAACCTTCTTGGACCTCAGTTTCCTCATCTGTAAAATAAGAGGATGACCTCTGAGGTTCCTCCCAAATGTAGGTCTTTGATCTTCACAACCTATAAGGCTGGTGCTATTAATTATATCCATTATACAGATAAGGAAACTGAAATTCAGAGCTTGAGTGGCTTGCCCAGGATCACACAGCTAATAAGCATCTCAGTTGGGATTCAAACCTAAGCCTTTCCTGACTCCAGTTCCAGCATTCAATCTACTATGACATGCTGCCTTTGAAAGTACATTTCACCTTGTTTGGACCCTGAGAACAAGAACAATAGTTCTTCTGGAAGAACAGAATACTTTAACATAAGAATTGTAACCCCCTCTGGCTCCTATTGTCCAGACTAACCAAGTCTAATCCCTTTCATGAAACACTTTCTCACCCCCAATTTATATCCCCCTGCCCTTCCCAGTGGAAGCCCCCTTTTGTTTCATCTTCTCTAAATGTCTCACTGATCTTCTGAGAGAACAGTAAATCTACAGTCTTTTAAAGCTCTTTCTGCCACTGCCTAGTAAATCCTTTTAACTGCTCCAAGTTCCAAGTTTGGCATTTTCTGGGATGATCTATGATCACATCAGAACCATGATCCTGGAAAAGAGCAATGATGTGTCACAGCTGGGTGACAGGGACTGCTGATGGATGCTGCCTGGCCAGACAGGAGGGAAGGGCAATCCCATATCAGTTTGAGGAACTCCTTCACTCCAAGATGGTGCCCAGGAACCCAGAAGCACTTCACCCTTCCTCTTTCCTCTACTCCTTTTCTCTTCATTGTGAGAGCCTATCAATCTATAGCTGGAAAGGACAAGGTATTATCCAGTTGTTTCAGTTGTCTCAGACTCTATAACCCCATCTGGGTGTTTTCGGCAGAGATACTGAAGTGGTTTGCCATTTCCTTCTCCAGCACATTTTACAGATGAGGAAATCTGAGGAAAACAGGACTAAGTAACTTGCCCAGGGTTGTGCAGCTTGAGGCTGGATTTGAGCTCAAGAAGATGAGTCTTCTTGACTCTAGATTTAGTATTGTATCCACTGTGCTACCTAGCTGCCCTTGGAAAGGACCTTAAAGACCAACTGATTCAGCTCTATTATTTTACATATGAAGAAAATGAGTCCTTGAGCTATTAAGTGATTTTCCTTTGGTAGTATCAAAGAAAAGATCTGAACCCAGGTCCTCTCCACATCAGCTCTAGCACTATGCCAACTGAGTTCTAATAGTGCTAAGGATTCTAAGGATATTTTTGATGTCCAAACCTTCCTTTGGAAAAAGTCAAGTTAAAGTTCATTTCTCCATTATACCTTCATTGACCATAGCCCATGCTGTTCTTTCTCTCTGTCACATTCTATAGAACCTAAGAATCTATTTTGAGTGCAGAATAATATCTCATTATTACAGACAGACCCCCACTTAACAAGAATATCAATATCTTGACACAATCTAGATTTCAGTATGGCAACTCTCTCCACCAATGCCCATCACATCCACCTATAACTTGGAACCCTCAAATATTGCCCTAGGTTCACAGGCTCTCGAACCAACCTGCCTTTCCAAATTTAATTCTTCATTTCCCTTCAAATTTACATTCCAACCAAACGGGATATTAGTCACTCCTCAAGTTTGATTTGCCATCTCCCACCTCAATACACTTTTTGCCCAAACAGTACTCCATGCCTGGAAAGATGTTGCTTCTCAAAATTCTTTCTTCCTTCAAGAATTAGCTCAGACATCTTTTTTCATGAAGTCTTTTTTGATTTGCCCACATTATTAGTGCCCTTCATCTATTCAAATTAATAGTAGTTATTTATTCTTCTACATGTTGTATATTGTATACCTTTTCCTAATAGAATGTAAGCTCTTCATGGGCTAGGACTCTTATCTTCTGCCTCTTACTCCTTCTATTCCACTTCTTCCTCTCTTTTTGCATTTATTTTTTACCTATATACCACTGTATCTGATGTAGCACCTTACACATATAGCAGCTTGATAAATGTTGGATTGAGCTGAATTGTCTTACCATTTAATAAAAGGCTCTTGGGAACTGTTTTCTTTATCACCTGCCCTCATTCTACTTGGTACAGCCCATTTATGTCTTTGTTTATAGTTGGTCCACAGCTTGAATGGCAAGAAACTACTTCTCTGGTGGCTTTTCTGTAATTCTGACTTCTTACTGAATAGGAGCATTTATCTTGCCTCTATTCCCACCTGCTCCCTTATTTATACTCTCCATCATTCCAAAGTAGAGTGGATTTTCTGTTTTTCTGCACAGCTGAGTATGAGCCATTCCAATGAATCCATCTCCTGGCTGTCAATATTGTAGGTATTGACAATTGTAGTACTGCAGATATTGACAATTTGTCATCTTCATTCACTGGTACCACCCTGGGCTCTGATTAGCCAGTTTGGGCTTTATACTTTGCTTATTAGGAGGCACTTTCCAGGCATTTCAAGCCATATCAATAAGAATTTAACCCACATCCTTCTGGCTCTGCTATGTGTATTGTCTTTGTTTATTATAGCTTTGTTTTATCATATTTATATTTATTTATTATATATATTATATATTTATATTATTATTATAATTTATTATAGAATTTAAGCTTCTTGAGGACAGAAGGGAAGAGTAGCTTTTTTTTTTATTTTTAACCACAGTATTTATCATAGTGTCTGGTACATAAAAACACCTAATAAATACATTGGCTGTCTATTCATTCCATTATTTGCATTCATCTAATACCACCAGACCAACATGTGAAAATTATTTAACACATGAACTATCAGTCATTTTATGAACATAAGGAACTCTCTGTGTGGGAGAATTCTGCCTACCAACAGATTGCAACCCATCTAAAGTGTTGTAGGTAAATCTTGGGAAGTTGCCTGAGGCACATTTCCCATAGTCACATAGCCGTGGAGAGCCAAAGCCAAGATTTCATTTCTGGTCTTCCTCTCTAAGACTAACACTCTATCATGATGCCATCCTGACTCTATATACCAGTTGACTGTTGGTGCTACAGAAATGGAATTTTGTTTTGGGAAGAAGCTTGGGATCACTAAAAGTAGTACACAATTTTCTTAATGCAATTCAGCTCCCTCTCTTCTTCCTATTCAATCCTGAGACTGGCTTTTCCCCCATCTGCATTGTCTTTTTGAGATATTTATACACACATACATGCATACACACAGATATATCTATACCCAGATATACACACAGATATATAAATATACACACATTTATAGATAATTATACACAAATATAAACACAGATATATAGATATAAATACATACATATAAATATAGATTTATGTATAAATATATATACATATACACACATGTATTACTAAATATATGTGTGTATATATATTACTTGCTAATTTATATACACTAATTGGCCAGCTCTATGGATTTGGCATATATATACATATATATACACAAATATATCATTATATGATATTTTTATCTCATATAATATAACCAAGGACATATATTTTGGCTATACCAAATAGAATAAGGGCATGGGATAAAGAAGACAGTCTCCAAGAGCCTTTTATTAAATGGCTAGACAATTCAACTCAATGCAAATTTATCGCTAATATATATATATAT
>NW_025343567.1:0-4183 GCF_016433145.1 Gracilinanus agilis
ATGAGAGAGAGAGAGAGAGAGAGAGAGAGAGAGAGAGAGAGAGAGAGAGAGAGAGAGAGATGTTCAAACTGGAAGCTCAACTTGAAGGCTGAGTGGAAGACAGTCTACAGATTTTAAGGCAGGAAAATCAACCAACAGACTATTGCAATACTTCAGGCATGATGGGGTGAAGACCTATACCGTGAGGTGTCAAGGCAGAGGAGAGGAGGCATGTATGAGAGATGGCAGGAAAGCAGAAACGAGCCACCTCATTTCTCACTGTCCATTATAATGACATTTTTAATTCACAAAGATGGGATGTATGTCCTAAAATTGAATGGCTGGGGGAAGAGCCTGAGGGAATAGGTAACGGAAGGAGATTTAGGGCAAAGGATACCACTGGGTCTCAATCAATCAAGAGAATGGATCCCACTAGGTCTTAGACACTAGAACCTCACCATCAATGGTCTTTAGGCCATGGCAAGAGGAGGAAGGGGGTTGGTGATGGTCCCTTGGATTTGGTACACCAAATTTCATCACTCTGTTTCTCTTTCTTGCCCCTGTGTGGGATGCCTGGTTTGTTATCATTTCCCTACCAGAGTAGCTCATTCCTCCATAGTCGCATGATGTTTTAAAATAAACTTAGGGGACCATTTCTAGTTAAAAAGTAAACAAGCATTTGCTTAACACCAATTATGTGCTAGGCATTAAGAATACACAAAACCAAACAGTCACCTGACTTCAAGGAGTTTACTATATTCTAGTTACTTTTCTGCTGCCATTATAGGCAAAGGAAATACCTTGTGGCTAGTAAGGATCCAGTTCCTGTACCTGATTCCCAAGTTGGGAACAGTTTGAGGATGACTTCAAAAGCATGCCTATTTAAGGTGTTTTCCTAGTAGTATGGAGGTCAAAGAAGTGGGAAGGGAAAAGGTAAAGCATATAGGAGACCTTGCTCTCTTGCAATAGTCTGTCCCCAGAGTAATCTAGGTTACTTCATATTCAGAGGAGGAAAATGAGGTTCCATGGAGTTAAAAGGCTTTTACAAGTCAGATAAATTGCAAGTAATAGAGACAGGATTTGAAGGGTGGGGAGCAGTTATATGGAAGAGTATTCGACTTATTCTGCTTTGCCCAAAGGACAGTTAGAGCAAAGTCCCTATGGGACTCAGTTATAGGGAAAAAAGGAAGTCACAGGAAGGCAGATCTCATTAGTTCGATATATGAATAAGAACATCTCAAATATAAGCCTTCTGTCAAAGACTATCCCTTGACATGTAGGACCCAGGTATATTGGGTGATTTTTTTCATTCTCTTGCTTGTAGTTCCCATCTAGGTAAGCTAAAATTTTTTTTGTGATTATCATTGCCTTTTCCACCTTTCCCTATAAGTATAAAAAATCCTTTCCCCTTTTGGAAGTGCTCAGTTCACACAAGGAAAGAAATTGCAACCAGACCTTTGGAAAATAATAGTTTTCAGGAAAGAAACCTTCTTCCCAAAGTTTAATATCTAGTGCTGACCTTGCATACAGCAGGCTACATCCCAGGGATGAACCCCAGGTGGATAATTTTCTTTCTTTGGCTCATGCTCTTACCCTAAAACTCTAGGAGAATTTCTAAAATAAAACATAGGTTATGGCTCATGTCTAGTTTTCTTCAAAGGTGGGCAACAATGTCCCTGCTTAGGTACTCCCTGTATGATATAGATAATTGCTATAGAACAGCCTTTATTTCACTCAGAACATGAAGAACGTATAAAGAACTGAAAGGGATTCATGAACAAACATAGGAACATATGACACCTAAATAGTCTGTTACATTTAGACTTCAGTGGTAGGTAAAGACCCTTTGTGGGCCTGGTGGACAAGTATTTCCCATTCATCTTTCATTTGAATTGTCTAGGCAACTCATTACTATATCATGAAAGAGTAGAAGGGTCTACATCTCCTTCCCCTTCCTTGGCTGACTTTTATCCTCTATTAATGATTGACCCTTTCTTTTTCCAAAGGCATCTCTGTTAAAGAAATCTCCCACTGGAGGTCTAGTACTCACTTCTCAAACTTAGGATTGCCCCTTAGGTTATCCCCAATGAGGAAATTGTCTATTATCAGAATCAAGAGTCTTTGATATGTTCTCAGGAGAAAAGAAAAAAAGGAAAGAACACAGAGTTCCATGAGGAATTGGAGGTCTAAATTCTCCAATATCTGCATTTCCTGGGGCTACACAATTCATTATGGTTGGGGGGTGGAAATAGTCCTCTTAGGGGCTTCATATGTGCTATGATTGTCCATACAAATCAGTTTGGCCAGCTCTCATCAAACAAAATTTTTAAGGCAAAAATAGATTTTTCCTGAAATTTTCACTTTTTTGACAAGTTGCTTTTTGTAGCTAGAGCTTGTGCCTTCCTAACATACCATCCATCAACTTTTGTTCAGAGGGGTGTATGACAAATGCTTTTTGATTTTGAATGAATAATGGGAAAGTATAAAGTCTCTTCTTTTGATGGAACTCTAGGCTGCATGTGTATCATCAGTTCAGAATCAGGTGGCTACAGGTTATGGCTACACTATAAAATATTGACATTTAAAATGCTTTGCAGGTTACACAATTTCATATCCCTTATCTTTGTATCCTCAAAGAATTGTTATGTGAGGGATTTGTCATCCTGATTTTACAAACAGAGAAATTGAGGATCTGAGAAATTAAATGATTCATTCAAGGTCACAAAGCAAATAAAAGGGCAAACTCAGACTTGAATCTAATCTCCCGAGTCCTTTCTGTTTCATCGTTTTATCTTCAGTCATCTCTTTCTTACATTTCATCTCTTTGATCAAATACTCATTGCTTCTTAAAAGGCATTCTTTCAGGGGCAGCTAGTTGATTCAGTGGATTAAGAGCCAGGCACAGAGATGTGTGATCTTGGGTTCAAGTATGGCCTCAGATACTTCCTAGCTGTGTGACCCTGAGCAAGTCACTTAACCCCCATTGCCTAGCCTTTACTGTTCTTCTGCTTTGGAACCATTACTCAGTATTGATTTTAAGACAGAAGGTAAAGGTTTAGGGAAAAAAAGCATTCTTTCCTTAAAAAGTTGAGTCATATGGAATATTTAGAAAAATTCTCAGTAATTAAATTCCTGACATTATAAAAATAAGAGAAAAGAATTCAATTCAAGAATATTTTGCGGCTCTGGACTAACATTATTGGACTTTCACTGCATTAAATATGTCATATATCTTCCTAAATATCTTTTATTAAAAGGTTTTCTCATATTTATTACACACTAAAATTTTAATTTTGATATGAATTCACATTTCACCCTAATGGAAGGCTTTCCCACATTCATAACATCCAAAAGGTTTCCTTCCAGTATGAATTCTCTGATAGCTAATGAGGCTTGTCCTAGTAAAGGCTTTTCCACACTTCTTACATTCAATTGATTTATATATATATATATATATATATATATATATGTATATATATATATATATATATATATATATATATACACATACACACACACACACCCCTTACCTTTTGTCTTAGGATCAATCCTGAGTATCAGTTCCAAGGCAGAAGAGAGGTAAGAGATCAACTGGAGCTAAGTTGCTTGCACCAGGTCAATCAGCTACGAAGTATCTGAGGTCACATTTGAACCCAGAACCTTCCATCTCCAGGACTGGCTTTCTGTCTATTGAGTCACCCAGCTGCTTCTGTTGAATACATTTTCATTCACTTTCCATTCTGTACTCTTGATATTGTATCATATTTTTCTGAGACAAGTGCAGACACAAGGGTAGCCATGTAAACATCTGAAATGCCATTTGGGTTACCAAAGTCAAGTGTTTCTTTGTGTCATTGCCATTGCTAACATTTTTAGTGAATGGCAGTTTTAAAAAAAGTTGAAACTTTTCCAAAAAGAGAAAGTTCATTCATGAGGCAACTAGATGGTGTAGATAAGAGTGCTGAGCCTGGAGATAGGAAGACCCAAGTTAAAATATAGCCCTAGACACTAGCTGTGTGATCACTTGACATCTGCCTCTGTTTCCTCTTCTGTAAAATGAGAATAATATTAGCACTTACCTCCTAGCATTAAAATTAAATGAGGGAATAATTGTAAAGTGCTTAGCATTGTCTGCTACATAGTAGTTATTTAATAAATGCTTTTTCCCCCTTTCCATCTATCTTCCTTCCTTCCTTCCTTCCTT
>NW_025343568.1:0-3364 GCF_016433145.1 Gracilinanus agilis
ATATATATTCATAGGACCAGAGGGCCTCAGTTTGGGGCTAGAGAAGATAGAGAAGAAGGAAGGGAAGCTGAAAGTCTTTCTAACACCCATCTGCCACAGAGCATGACTAAAAAGTCCTGCACTGAACTAGGAGAATCAGTTGAGAAGTCTTCACAACCATTAGAGAGCCCAACACTGGAAGTGGATGGGGCAGTGCTTTAGACTTCTGGAAAATCTGCTCTTGACAATGCAGATGGGCCTCATCAATTAATACTAATGGAGTCTCCTAGCCCAGAGAACACTTATTCTCCTGTTCCTGAAGGCCTTCTTCCCTTAAGAATCTAGCATAGCAACAGTAGCTTTGGGATGCTTAGAAAGGGACAATCATTTTGAAAGGAAAGGCTTGATCTTACCCACTGGCACTTGTAACCTTGCATAAGAAACCAGGCCTGAGCCAATGTGTGCCTGGAATCCTAGGAGTTGTGGAAAACAGAGACTGTCCTTGGATGGTTTTGTGCTTGCTTTTTTCATTCCAAACCCCAAACTCTTTGATATCTCAAACTCTCTGCTCTTGTGCCTACATCACCAAAAGATGCACCTGGCCTCTTGGCTGCTGACTTCATCCCCTGCTGTTGGTTATGAGTTAAGACCTTGAGATCATGCACTCCTTTTGGCAAATAATCCACAGCAACACTCCAACCCTGTCCTGGACAGAGCGAGATCCAAGTTTCCTGAGCAGGAAGCGGGTGAAATGGTTGTTGTACTGTGCCAACAAGATCATGTCAACCTGCAGGGGTGGGTGTCATTGGAGGGAACATTTTGGGGTCCCCTCAGCTAGTGACTGTGCTTCCTATTCTCCACCTCCCAACACACACACACACACACACACACACACACACACACACACACACACAGAGTGGTGGCTGAAAACAGTATCAGAGCTAGAGGGGTGAGGTATGTAGTATACACTTCAGGGCTATATTTCTGCTGCCTCCCTATCAGTCCACGTGGCAGCATGGGCCCAACAGGATGGAGTCTATAACATGTGCAAAACTGTGAGCTAGAAAGACTGAATATGATGAAGAGCGCTGGCATACTGGCTGGAGGAGGTGGTCTCAATAAATCTTCTTTGTTGTTTTTTGGGCATAACCACCTGGGTTTTTTGGAATGGCACGCACATATACCCTCTCTTTTGCTACCGTGTTCAAATTCCAAAGTCAATAAACTCTAAAGTCAAATCCAGTGCTGGGTTCCCATCCCCCCCCCCCAAGGCCAAATGAGCTTGCTTGTTTCTTCACAGGTGGTGCTCCTGGGAGAGGCCTCTCTTCCAGCATGGCATTCAGTCATGGGGAATAGAGTTCTAGACTTGGTTAGAATCTTCCAGAGTTTGAATCCTACTACACTAGCTATGTAGCTGTAGGCAAGTCTCTTAGCCCCTTTTAGTCTCAGTTTCTCCATCTGTAAAGTGGAGATAATAATAAACCCTTCCTTCCAGGCTGTTATGAGGAACAACTAAGATCATTTATGTAAGGTCTTGTGCAAAAACTAAAGTGAGCTATTATTATTCCTTCTCTCAGTTCTATGCAAGGCATACTGAACCATCAAGGGAGGCTGGCTCCAAAATCATCAGTAGTGGGCAAGCAGAAAGTACTCCCTACAGGGGAGTACAGGGCCAATGAGCCAGTAGGGAGGGGCTGAATTAGGAGGGAAAGAATCAGGTAGTAGAAATCAGCAAGGCCACAAGCAAAATCCCCTTTGAACAGAATCAGAGACCACCTCTTTGATAATCTTCCTGATGGGTCCCACGGGGTGTGGGGTGTCAGGCTGCCACGGCCCAAGGGCATGGGGAGGGGAGGGGCTCTATGGAGATGAGCTGTTTCAACAGAGCACTGCTTGTTAGAGATCTAGTCCAGATGGGCTAACTGCACAAATCTGCCCTGTTGGAAGTCTTGGAGAACAATGCCCTGGAGACAGCAATAATCCTGAGCCATGGCGCCTGCCCAACTGGGACCCAGCTTCGGCAATCAGCTGGTACTAGAAGGCCAGAGAAGTCAAAGAACGGGCAACCAGAATGACCCAAGGGAGTTAACAAAGTGACACAGAGGCTAGCAGCCTTCCTTGGAGGGCAGTTGGGGAGGGAGTATAGAACAAACGGTCTTAATTGTTCCACTCACACTACAAGAGCCCCACCTCCCCTCCTTCACCCAGAAGCACTCTAGAGGAGACACATGGTGGAAGAATCTAGGCCATATGGCTTCCCCTTCCCCTCCCCCTCCAGCCCCTCCACACACACTGAAGTTTTCTGTGGCTCCTTGGGGCTTTTCCTTCCCTTTGGGCAAATCGGACACCTGGTGCTCAGGTCTGGCACGATGTCCTGGGGCTCCCTAACCCTTCCAGTTGTTACTTGCCAGGAAGAAGTGGCAGAAGTGAAATGAGAGGCCTCCATGATGTCTGCTTCATTGCTACCCATGTTCTGTGCCATACTGACTCCTCCCTTGGAGAGATGGTGAACCTTCTTTCTAAAAGAACCTCTTTCCAAAGAGGGAAAAAACTTCTTACATAGTAAAGTGTTTCTGGTGTTTTCATTAATCCAATGTTAATTTTTCATGTCAGTTTAAAATTTCATATTTTTTCCTTCCCCAAGAGAGGGTTTGACTGGTTGTTAGGGCTGGCAACTCCTCCACCACTCCCCAGCTTCACTGTGCTCCTTCGAAGAGAGATGTGTTCCTTTTTACCCTCCTGCCCCTTGCTTCCTCACCCAGAATCCCAGGGCAGTCAAGGGAAAGTTTTAAGAGGAAAAAGAAGCAGAGAATGGAAATCTCCTGCTTCCCACCTTCCCCTCCACCCCTCAAGCTTTTCTTTTCACTAGTCACCAAAGCAATGAGACTCTTCAAGGGGAAAGGCCAAATACAGATGCTCCCCTCTTGCTAAGTCACTTCGAGGCTGAAATCTTGCTCAGAAGTGGCTGTTCTAACTGCCCAAAGACCCTGGCCCTACAGTGTGCTAGCTTGTCAGCACCCATGATCACTTCGAGGACACTTGAGGTCCTTAATTTCTATTTCAGTCTAAGGCCCCAGACGAGAGGCCTACTCGAGCTGACGAGAGAGGGAAAAAAAGTCAGCCTCGGCATCCTCCAAAGGGTTCACAAAGCAAACACTTGGAGTCCCCCCTTAATGGGCCAGATCCTGAAAGCAGGAATTGTCTTATATATTTTATCACCCTCCTTCCCACAGTTCCAATGACAGGGCTTTAGATATAACAAACATTCCATTTTTTGAACTGAAAGAACACTGGAGTATTCCAACTAAGTTTGCTATAAAACGAATTTCTGAAAAGTGAATCCTTCTCTTCCCTCCCTTCCCTATTGATACGGTCAGCTGTTTTT
>NW_025343569.1:0-2332 GCF_016433145.1 Gracilinanus agilis
TATATATATATAATAGATATAAATTTATATCTTTTTTTATATATATTTATTTCATAGTTCATAGACCCAGACTAAAACCCCTTTGCAATCTAGAGGCAGTTCTGGTTTAATACAGACCCTAAAATAGGTATTAGATGAGACTATCCACATGGTTTTACCATCTGACTTCTCATCTTCATTCCACTACCCTTCTCCCTCCCTCCCTATTTTCTTCTCAAATCTCTGCCCCCTGCTAACTTTATTAGTCCTAACAAGTGGACACTCCTCTTCCTCTCCTGTATGGTGTCATAGCAATTGCCTTTCATGCAGTAGGTTTTCAATAAAGATTTGTTAAATAAACTCCAGATTTAAAAAAAAAAAAGATTGGAAGTGTGGTATTTGATAATTTTATAACCCCTTAGGTAAAAGTATCCCCTTCTGTCTTTAAATTTAAAAAATTAACTTGTTTTCTAAATGACATACATTATATTATCAAATGATTTTAACTTTGAAGTAGCAAAGGTCAAAAGAAGGCCACCATACCTAGCGAATTGTTGATGGGTGAGCACCAAGCTTTCCAGCCTGATTGGAAACCTCACATCACAACTTCCAACCATGTTTTGGATTTTAAAATCCAGAAATCTGGCAGGAAATCCAAGCTTTTGCACTACCCGGGCAAATTTCCTTGCTGCGAGGCGAGATAGTTCTTCACTGGAAAGGGGCATAAACATAAAGGTTGTAAGACAAATTCCAAAATGGTTCCCAATTTATTTAAAATACACACCTACATTCTTGTATGCTTACAATCTTCAAGGTATTGAGAGTTACATATTACAAAGGAGTTTATGAAATAGTTGACTGAATAAGACATATGCACACGAAAAAATAAATCAGCGTAAATGCTAAACTGTTATATATTAAGAGTTGCATCCATGACAGATTTCTAAAAAACATGCCATCATATAACCTGATCTCTGGATATTTTTTACTATAGATCTTCCTTTTACCTTAGACTTCAAATAGCAAGAAAATGATTAGAAAGGTATAGTACACAGCTATAATATTGATCAGATCTGTTTTGGGGGTGAGGTGGGAGAACAGGAGCAGGATATAGGAAGAATGGAGTTGATGAACTAATTGGATCCCTCCATCTTTAAAGATAGGCCAAAAACTTAAAAGGACAGGGAGGGAAAGAGAGAGAGAGAGAGAGAGAGAGAGAGAGAGAGAGAGAGAGAGAGAAGAATTACCTGCATTAAAGAAACTTACATCTAAGTAGGGGATATAAGAGTAACAATGACATCTGATATCTTTAACCTTTTAAGCACTATATAAATCACATTTCTCTCAACAGTATAGTGAATTACATAATTCAAGAATCATTATCCCTATTTTATAGATGAGAAAACTGACAATCAGAGAGATGATGCAAGTTACTCAAGACTACATAACTAGGAAATGAAACGGATCCTAAATCTGGTATTCTTTCTATGGTAAGACAGACAGACAATTATAATTCAATGTCAAAAGACTTAACTTCGAAATTCTCTGGGAGAACAGAAGCGACAGATTTCAGCATGCTTGGATAAAGAGAGAATGAAAGTCAGGGAAAATCTTTATTATAGATATTGCATGCAAACTGAACCAACTATAGACAGAGATGGAAGGAGCAAAAACAATTTAATGAAGGGAACACAATGAGCCCAAGGCAGTCAACGATGATAGAGTTTAGTTTGTTGGAACGTGGTTTTCGAAAAAGAGAATAGTGGATAATGAGGCCAGAAAGGTACATTGGAGCCAGATAGTGAAAGAACTTGAATGTCAGGCTAACACATGCAGATTCCATCTGCTAGGCATTTGTAGCCACTGACAATTTTTGAGCAGGGCAGTCACACTCTGGAATGTATAGATCAGAAAGGACAAACTGCAAGCAGAGAGACTAGCTAGAAGGCTATTGTAGTCATCAAGAATAAATGAGGCCCTAAATAAGGCAGTTTGAGTTGAACTATAATCAACAGGACTTGGTCACTGATTGGACCTCAGAGACAAAAGAGATCAAAGAGTCAAGGAGAACCCCAAGACTTTCAACAAAGGAAACTAAGAGTATTCCTGGTTGTGCCCTTAACAGAGGTAGGTAATAACTCTTAAGAGTTGTAGAATATTATGAGTTGGTTTCAGAAATGTTTATTGTTTAATTTATTATATATGTACAATAATAATAACTAACATTCAAGGTTTTTAATAACAATCCCGGACAGGAAAGGGAGAGAAAGAAGGGAAGTAGGGGGAGAGTGTGTGTGTGTGTGGGGAAAGGGTGAGGAAGAAGGAGAGAAGGAGAGAGGGAGAGAGGGAGAGA
>NW_025343570.1:0-4963 GCF_016433145.1 Gracilinanus agilis
TGCCCCAGCTCCCCACCCACAACTCCGCCCCCAATTCTTTCACCATCCCCAAAGGTTCTCCCTCCCCTCCCCAACCCAAACCCTTCCTTCTCCTACCTTTCATCCCTCCTCTTCCTGGCCTATTTCCCCCACAGCTCCTCCTCCCCTTACCTGCTCCATCTCAACCCAAACACTGAGACAAGCAACAGAAGTCAAAAATAAACAATAAGAGAGGAGATTTGGTCACCCTTAGATACCATACACCTTTCACTCTACAAGACATTGAGAGATTCAAGCAAAATACTCCTTCCTTTGAAGATGATCCCATTGTGGTTATAAAGAAAGCTATAAAGTATTTCTCACACTTATGATCCCACATGGATTGACATGGAAAATTTGCTCCAAGCCTTTTTAATGGAAAGAGAAAAAAATATAAAATTGTTTCTCATGTTAATCAGGCCCAGGTAAGGGGAGCAATTCATTGGCTTGTGCAAGACTCAAAATGGAATTTGAACAATGAACAAGACTACTTAAAACTATGCCAGGCTAGAGAGGCATTACTAACAGCAATGAGAGTTTGTTCTGATAGGCCTGGTACAAGGACAAAGTTCAAAAATTTAAAGCAAAAAAAATGAGGAAAATCCCTCCCAGTTTGTGGATAGACTTATTGAGCTGAGAGGTAGATATACAGACCTGGATCTTTCCAGAGAAAGGGATGTCAGACAAAAAAGGAGAGAATTTGTTAAAAATTGTTGTAAAGTGATCAAAGACTATTTTAAGACTAACTGCCTGAACTGGGCTAATATGGATCTTGTGAAATTGAGAAGAGTAGCAGTTTATGTTTTTAATGGCCATGAAAAGAAAGATGAAGAGAAAAATGTTAATGGAGGCATTAAGAAAGGAATTAAAAGCTTTAACTAAAAAAATGAAAAAGATAAAGCAAATCAAGGAGTGGCAATAGCCTCTTTGCAGGAATCCACAAATCAACCATTAATGTATTACTTATATGGAAAAAGGAGTCACATAATGATGAACTGTAGGAAGTGGAATCAGGCAAATAGAAATAATAACAACTTCAGGAATAATAACAACTATAGAAATAATAATCCAAATGAGGCAAATGATAACTCACACCAAAATACTGAAAATGGGGCTCATCCACACTATACTCAGGATGGAAATTCCCCTCAACATGGGGAACCCCAGAAAAATGCTTGGATATTTATGAAGGTGTGTGAGGAGAGTAAGGGTTCTGGAAGCAGAGAGTGAAACCTTTAATTTCCTAGGCCCTGTTGTTTTAACTCCAGTTATCCTAGTCCATTCTCCTACCCTCCCCTCATAATAATGAACCTCATGTAATCCTGAAGGTTGGAAATATGTATTATGATTGCCTCTTAGACACTGGAGCTTCCAGATTGGTGAGTAAGCCTTTTTTCCAAAATTTAAAATTTTCTCTTTTATTTGGCTTATTTTCTTTTATGTTTTTGGTTTTTCTTTTGAGAATTGATTTTTATACCCCATAATTCAGCCATGTATCCTGAGTTGATCTGGGTGTTAGTCAACACCTTCCTCAGGGACAATTGTATAATTTTCATAAAATTCAAGATTAAAAAAAATTTTGAGAGTAATTTCGGGAAAAGAAACTCACTAACTCCCTAAATCAAGAAAGCAAACTGTTTGGAGAAAGCATTGTAAAGATGCCTGCAGAAACCACACACTGCATCAAAAGATCCAGAATGTACTTTGGGATGTAGTGAATTGAACTGAGGGAGGTTGAATGCATTTACTTTGAATGTAAACTCTTATGCCAAAGAGGATTGACCCCTAATTGACTTTTTGTCAATGTGCCTACTAACCATTGGTTTTGCTCTCTTTCTTTTATATTCCTCTATTTCCAAATTACTGCAATTTCCCCTTAGAAAAGGCAATATTGTATGCACCCCTTGTAAGAGATCTTTAGAGATATAAGCTGGTTACGTGAGATGATTCATTGGGGAGACTAGGCATGTAAATCTGGGAGATTTCAACATGTTCATCTCCCAAAGAATCACATGGTGGATTGTGTAGATAGAATTCTCTCACCAAGGCTCATCCGACCCAGCTCATTTTACCCAGCATCCCATTTGCATGCTTATGCTGCATGAATGGACATCAATGCACGTGCAAGGGGGATGGAAGACAAAAGTGGGACACACAGCACAGTACCTGGCACATAGTAGGGTTGTTCTTTCTCTTTTCTCCCCTCCCAAGGTTTGTTGTTTCCTGATTCTTCTGTCTCCTTTGCATCCCTGCCCCTCCCAACTGAATTTGCCTTAGATACGAGAATTCCTAGTTATAGAGGATATAGTTTTAAAGAAAATACAATAGAACTTCATAAAACTGGAAGAAAATATATGAACTTGTTACTCCAAAGTGGGGTTAGACCGGACACATAGGTTTGAAATGATTAAGCTAAATTATTAACAGGGAACAGACAAGTTTTAAGGAAAGTTGGAATATTTGTGAAGCATTCTAGGCCCTCTTCCTCTAAGCTCGTTCTCAGTAATCTTATTATCTTCTATGTGTTTAACTAATATCTTTATGCAGATGATTCATAGATTTCTATATCTAGCCTCATTCTCTCCCTTGAGCTTGACTGTTAAACATTTCAAATTAGATGTCATGGAGACAAAATCCAGAACATGTCTCAAAACTCACCATGTCCAAAAGTGAACTCATTATCTTTCCCTTCAAACTCTTCCACAGTCTCCTATTTCTCTCAAAGGTATCTTCCCAGTATCCCCAGTTTGTACCCTTGGCATTATCCACAACTTCTACTCTTCCTTATTCCACACATCTAATCAGTTGCTAAATCTGGCCATTTCTACCTTCAGAACATTTCTCATTTCAGATCCCTTTTCTCCAATCATATAATTTATACCTTACTATAATTTCCTCTCACCTCTCATCTGGAGTATTATAAAAACTTCCAATTAGCCTCCTGACCTCAAGTTTCTCACAATTGAAGGGTTCCTACACACTACTGTCAAAGTAATTTTTCTTAAGTATACATCTGTCCATGTGGTTCCAAGATTCACTCAACTCCATTGGTTTCCTATAGCCTCAAAGATAAAATATGAAATACCCTGTTTAATTCTTAAAGTCTCATATAACTTGATTCCAACCCATCTTTCCATCCTCATTGGATATTACCATTCCTTCCACATTCTTTGGTCTAGCTTCATCAGCCTTTTTTCTATTCCTGAAGCATAATATTTCATCTCCTGTCTCTATTTCTTTGCAATGGCCTCCCCACATGTCTGGAATATCCTGTAACCTCATAACCTGTGTCTCATAGAATTTCTCTCTTCCTTTATGATGTAGCCCAAGCATCATTTTCATGAAGCATGAAGCCTTTCCTGATCACCCAAGTGCTAATACTCTAATGTGTGTGTGTATATGCATGTATGTATATATACATATATAATGCATACACAATATACATATATTATACACACACACACACACATATATACACTTGTTGTCTCGCCCTTGTAATATAAGACCCTTGTGATGAGGAGAATTATTTAATTCTTCATACTTGTGTCCTCAGGATCCAATTCTTATTGATTAACTGATTGAAATTTTGGATGTTTGACACACAGACTAGTGTAAAATAAAAAAAAAAAGCACTAGCCTAGATTTGGACCTAGGATGCTATTATTCTCACCCCAGATCTGCCATTCACTGGCTGTGTGACTATAGGCCTGTGTTGGTGAACCTATGGCGCACATGCCGGAGGGGGAATGCTCCCTTCCCCCTCTCCATGTGTGCCTGAGGACATCTCTCACATCACCTGCTCCTCTGGCCAGGAGCCCAATGGGAACACTTCCTCCCTCCACTATCGGGGATGGGGCTCATAGGCAGCATGACGGTTGCAGTAGGGGCCTTTAGTTTTTATAAGGGTTTCTATAGGAAAATCATTTAAAGAAACACAACCAGAGAATAGATCCTGAGCCTCCTGAACATTGAGCTCTAGCAATGCATGCGTCGTCACCAGTGTGTGAATATCACTGGAAAGAATACTGCCAAGGTAAGTGAACTCATCTACTATATTCAAATCTGTAGTAAATCTGTAAAATGAAAGTATTGGTTCAACTGAATTGAAAAAAGGGGATTTTCATTCCTCTCTTTCCAACAGATTCATGGATTCTCACACAAGTAATCTTCTTAACATAGAATGCAATCCCAAAGAGGCAAACAGCATTCAATACACCCAAAGGCATCAATTACTGATGTAAGGATTCACTATTGAACAAAAACTCCTAGGAAAGCGGAAAAGAAGACTGGTCAAATTAGGATTAAACCAGATACAACTGTGGATAGGGGAGAGTTGTGGGGTTGTTTTTTTTGAGTGATAAAGTTGACCTTAAAAGTATAAAATGATTACTTTTGATTATATAAAACTGGAAAACTTTTTTTTTCATTTATTAATATTCATTTTTAACATGGTTACATGATTCATGCTCCTCCTTTCCCCTTCAACTCCCCCCCCCCCCGCACCCCCCCTACCCATGCGCATTTCCACTAGTTTTGTCATGTGTCCTTGATCAAGACCAATTTCCAAATTGTTGGTAGTTGCATTGGTGTGGTAGTTTCGAGTCCACATCCCCAATCATGTCCACCCCAACCCATGCGTTCAAGCAGTTGTTTTTCTTATATGTTTCCTCTCCTGTAGTCCTTCCTCTGAATGTGGGTAGCATCTTTACCATAAATCCCTCAGAATTGTCCTAGGTCATTGTATTGCTGCTGGTTCAGAGGTCCATTACATTCGATTTTACCACAGAATGTCAGTCTCTGTGTATAGAGTTCTTCTGGCTCTGCTCCTTTCGCTCTGCATCAGTTCCTGGAGGTCTCTCCAGTTCGCCTGGAACTTCTCCAGTTTATTATTCCTTTTAGCACAATAGTATTCCATCACCCGCATATACCACAGTTTGTTCAGCCA
>NW_025343571.1:0-10077 GCF_016433145.1 Gracilinanus agilis
CCTCCTTCCCTCCTTCCCTCCCTCCGTCCCTTCCTTTCTCTTCCTTGCATTTGCCTGAACAGACCTGGAATATTGTGGACAAGACATGACACCATTCCATCTACTGAGGAATGGATGTGCATGGTCTTTTTTTTTTTTTTTTTAAAACCCTTACCTTCCGTCTTGGAGTCAATACTGTGTATCAGCTCCAAGGCAGAAGAGTGGTAAGGGTAGGCAATGGGGGTCAAGTGACTTGCCCAGGGTCACACAGCTGAGAAGTGGCTGAGGCCAGATTTGAACCTAGGACCTCCCGTCTCTAGGCCTGACTCTCATTCCACTGAGCTACCCAGCTGCCCCCTGTGCATGGTCTTTTAAAGGGAATGAGATTAAGTTGCAGGATGACAACATGCAGAAAAGAGAAAAAATAGAGGAGAATGTATAATACAGCCTATTTAAGTCAGTGGTGAAATAGTGAGAGAAAGTGTTTCCTGTAGTCTCTCAGAAGTAGAGGACTTATAGGAGAATGAGAAAAGGGAGGAATTGAAATAGGGAAGAGAATGGGGAAATCTCCCTTCTGTGGTAGTAGTGGCGGAGTTTCCACTGAAGAATAAGGAGGAGAGAGATTATGTAATGGGCAGTATGGGGACCTTATAATGGACATAATCCACAGAGATTTGATGCTTAGAGACCTCTACTTCTCAGAGAATGTTGTGACTCCATAGAGATCATCCCGTCTCAGGATAAAGGACTTGGAGATTCTGAAGGCAAACAACATCTAGAAGGGTGGAAGAATAAGGGCCAAGAGACATTTTGTGACAGATGGGAAAGAAAAGTTATAAGGAGGGCAAGGGATGAATTGGATTGCACAATCAGGGACAGAGGAAAATTTCTGCCATGGAGCAGCACTTCTATCCTCTCTATTTTTCTCAGGAATTGATATTTCTAAGAATAAGGCATAGCAAAAAATGGGGAGGGAGGATGTTCTAGAAAGTAGTAGAAATTTTTAGAAAAAGGAATTCAAAACAGGTACTTTAGTGCCTTTAATTTCATGAGGAAAATAGAGGTTAATAAATAAATATGAAAACAATGAATCAAAGAATAAATTTTAAAATACACAGAAAGAAAAGAGAATGAGGGAATAAAATCCTTAAAAAAGGTGCAGAAAATGAAAAAAACCCAAGAAAAGGAATTGAAGGGGAAGGAAGGGTTTACTACTTAACTGAGAGAAAAAAGATGGGAAGGATTAAATAACTAGATCAAAAGAAGAAAGAAAAAGGAACTCATAATTTAAGTAAAATTCCAAAATAAGGAAAGGGGTGACAAATGGGAAAGAGTTGGACTCAGGGGAAAAACCTTATGAGTATAGGGTTACCTTAAAATAGCTGAATCAAAAATGACTAAAAAGACAAAGAAATGTCTTTAGAGGAGAAGAGAAAAAATTCAGGAAAAAAATTATAGGCAAATGGAAAAAAATATATAAGCCCAATTCTCAGAACTTGAAATCTGAATGGATTAAATATCAACTAAAACAAAAGGGAATGACATATTGGATGAGAAAACAAAACCCCACCCTTATAAGAAAGACACTAAAAAAATCAAGAACATATATAGAATATAAATTAGGAATTTAAACAAACTTTATTGTGCATCAGGTGAATCAAAAAAGCAGGAGTTTTAATCATGGTATCAGATAAAATAAAAATAATGTATAAAGTAAACAAAGAAACTACATTATTCTGAAAAGAACCAACAAACCAAAATTAGTATTAAACTTAACTGCTTCAAATGCCTTAGCATTTAAATTTATAAGGAGAAAATTAACTGAAATATCAGAAGAGATGGCATGATACAGTATATAAGAGGACTATACAATAACAGGAGGAGACTCTAATGTCCCTCTCTCAGTTTAGGACAAATCTAACAAACTTAAATGAAAGTGAAAATATTGAATTGAATAAGTTGCTGGAGAAACCTGAGCCAAAAGAGTTTAAGATACCATCTAAATGGATCTGCTAGAAAATCTACATTTTTATAGGAATCTACCATGTATTAGGGTATGGAGAGAATGTAAAAAAATGTAAAAAGAAAAAATAGGAAACACATCCTTTACATATCATAACAAAATAAAAATACTAATCAGTTCAGGGAGCTCAAACAAAAGATATGAACCTGAATAGGTGTTTAACAAAAAAGTCCTAGATAAAGGATACAAAATAATTTTATATGATTCATTTCCAATATGCTTCTTAAATAATAACCATTTAACTGGAAGACTATTTAATATCTTGACTGAGACATGCCAATATAATACAAATGACAATACTACTGAGGTTAATTTACATTTTGATGTTATGTCAATCCATCAAATGGGTATTATATAGAACTGAACAAAAACAATTCATTTAGAGAAACAAAAGATTTACAATATGATGGAAAATAATGAAAAAAGACAGAGATGAAGATAGAATAGCACTTCTGAACTTCAAATTATATTACAGGGCAGCAGCCATCAAAACCATTTGGTATTGATTAAAAAATAAAGACGTGGATCAAAGGGATAGACTAGACAAGAGAGAAACAAAACACTGAAATTCAATAACACAGTCTTTGATAAGCTGAAAAACATAAGTTTCTTAGGAGAGAACTTCCTTTCTGTTAAGAATTGTGCAGAAAATTGTAAAGCAGTCTGGCAGAAATCAGTCTTAGACCAACACTTTATACCATACACATATTAAATGGATATCTTAATTATCTTAATATTTATATCATACCATAAAAATAGAAGCAGATCATAAACCATGGATAGGAGATGGATTCTTTTTTTTAAATTTTAAACCCTTAACTTCTGTGTATTGACTTATAGGTGGAAGAGTGGTAAGGGCAGGCAATGGGGGTCAAGTGACTTGCCCAGGGTCACACAGCTGGGAAGTGTCTGAGGCTGGATTTGAACCTAGGACCTCCCGTCTCTAGGCCTGGCTCTCAATCCACTGAGCTACCCAGCTGCCCCCAGGAGATGGATTCTTAATCAAAGGATACAGTTAATTGCAAAAGATAAAATAGATAACTTGGATTAAAACTGAAAAGCTTCTACACAAACAAAATGAATGCATCTAGTTTAACAAAAGAAAGTGGTTAAATGGGAAAAAATCTTTTTTTCTCTTTTCTGAGATAAAAATTTTGTATCCAAGATGTATGAACAACTAATACATATATGCATATATTTGTATCTATATATTTATGAGCAAAATCCATTCTCTAAAAGATAAGTGGTTAAAGGATTTGAACAATTAGTTTGCCCTTCATATTTTGAGAACTATCAACAACCATATGAAAGAATTTACAAATCATTAATAATAGGAGAAACATAAATCCAAGCAATCTTGATGTTTCACTTCATATCCAGAAAATTGGCAAGGATGACAAAAGACAGAAAGAAACAATGTTGGAGTACTTGTGGGAAGGTAGATATAAAAGTGTTGATGGAGCCATTAATCAGCATATCCATTTTGGAAAGCAATTTAGAATTATGCAAGTAAAGTAACTAAAATGTTGATACCTTAAGTTCCCATATACATGAAAATATTTGTAGCGGCCCTCTTAGCGTTAGCATAGAACTGGAAACAAAGTAGTTGCTTATTGGAGAATGGCTAAAGAAATAGTGGTACACACAAGTAATGGAACATTTCTGTGCTATATGAAATGACAAATGTGATATAGAAACACATATAAAGACTTACATGAACTGATGCAGAGTAAAGTAAGAAGAGCCAAGAAAATACTATAGGCAATGACAACAAATTAAATAGCAAGAGCCATAACCAAACAAACTGATCAAATGTGAATTCATGTTGCCAAATTACAAAGAATAAAGCTTAGCCCCAGAGAAGAGATACAAGAAGACACCCCATTGCACTCCTTTGCAGAGGTGGTCATGGAGATGAAACACTGCATATATTTTCAAATTTTTTCAATGTATTGATTGGTTTTGGTTATTTTTTCTTCTTTTTTGTCTTTTTTCATTTCTTTAAAAATTTGTTACATGAGATGGCTCTCTGGGAGAAGGAAAGAGAAGAGTACCTAGACAATAACAGCCTTTCTTCCCAGAATCTCACTCAGTATTTTGTTTGCATCTCTCTCTAATATACTTTTATGTTGTTGTTTATCGTAGTGATTTGTTTATATATATCCTATTCCCTCTACTAGACTATAAGTTCCATGGGAGCAAGAAGTAAACTTGGCATGTTGTCTAGTGTCCAGCACAGTGCCAAGTTACAGAGGCAGTACTTAGTATATTTGGATTTGAATTTATTCAGCTAACTTTTGCCAAGCAAAATGCCATATGAGATAAATACAAATGAAACATACACTCTGGCTTTAAGGCATTTAGAGTGGGGTTAGGCAGCCTTAAGATGTAACATAAATAATATTCAACAGAATATGTTGAGTATAATGAAGGTACATATAAAGTTGTATGAAAGTTGATAGAAAAAAGAACTTGGAAAGCAATGTCAAGGAAGACATCATGGAAGAGGCAGCATTTAAGCTTTATTTTAAATGATGGGTTGGGTTTTAAGCACCACAGAGCTTCGAAGGCTCCAAAGAGGGAAGTCAGGAAGAGAGAACCTTGAGATTGCCTTCTCTACCAGGTCGGGGATGGTGGTGGTTAGACTACAGGAGTCTTGAGGTTCCTTCTGACTCCCACATTCTATATTTCCAGAAGTTGGTTTGAGGAGAGTGAATACTTGCACTATGGCTTCCTATGTGTTAAAGAACAAATTTAGATTTGATGTCAAGAAAAACTTGCTGATAATTAGAGTCAGCCCAATATGGAATAGATTACCTTGGGAGGTAGTAGTTCTCCCCCCCCCCCCTTATTGAGGGCTTCAAGTAGAGGCTAGTTTGTTGGGTACATTGTAGTAGGGATTAGTTTTTTTCTTATAAGTTAGACTCTTTGGCCTCTAAGTGCCTTTTCAGCTTTGAGCTTTTATGATTTTATAACTTTGTTTTTCTATTCGGTTATGTTTCTAGCATGTTAGGATAATTTGTCACTCTCAGGCCTGTTGGCATACTACTGATTATCCCCTGGTGAGAGCATGGTCTTGGACTCTGAGAACAGTGAAGCATTAGAACCCCAAGGGCTTCTTCTCAGAGGGAGTGATGTTGAAGCTAATGGGTTTGGCTCCTAGTAGAGCAGACATGTTTGATCTTTGCTGGGCATCTCTGGCCCCTGGGCCTCTGTGATCACGTTTTCTGTGCTCACAGGATGAAGACCACCCCCCCCCCCAACTTAAACCATCTTGTAATTCATTTAAATCTCCAGCACCGATGATACCGAGAAACAACTTCCCTGAATGACCCCCCCCCCCTTAGAATTGTCCACAGAGTACATTTTGCCAATAGCATTTGTACCTCAGAGGAGAAAAAAAGGAATCAGTTAATGATAGCAATAATAATAATTACTAATATACATTGCAACTCTTTTTAAGTCAAATTAGATGTTACTATAAGCCAAATCTAAAATATGACTTTCTTGCCTTGTGAAAGTCTTAATTAAAATGATTCATTTTAATATACTTTTGCTACATAATATAAATTATTTCTCAGTGACTCAATTTCCGTTTTCTTCTCGGGAATAATCTTAGCTGTGCAGTGCAAAGGAAGAAGAAGATTGGTGATTAATAAAAGAATGAACAGGTGGTTACATTGCTCCTAAAAAGATCAGCAGTGTAATAATTTCTTAATTATTATTATACCCTGTAAGGGTTTTTAAATACATGATAATATATTTCCTTCTCCTACTGCTGGCACCCTATTGCTCCTGGCATTTGGTTTAATTCAGAATAATAATTAATGAGAACTGAGGTATCTCTATACATTTTCTTCCTTCTGTTTTAGTCTCTTAAGTAACCATCTTGTCACATTTATTATGCAAATGTTGCAGCCTGCATGTCATTTCAGCAATATGGGCAAATGCCTTGAAGTATTTGGGGGAAATTAACATTTTATTCCTGAAAGCAGTATTTTCCATATGTCTTTCAAAGAAGCAGATGAAAGCGGCATAATTGCTTAGTTTTCATCAAGGTGAAGGAACTTGGGAGAAACATTTAAAGCATCAGATAATGGGGAGAAGAAGAAATTTCCTTGCAAGATGGCCATGAGGAGCAAAAGGAAATCTAGTCTCAGTAACAGAGTTCTTGGTGCACCAGTATGAACGAGGGAGAGAACAAATCTTTAGAGCTCTCTCATTTTATCATATAAAACCCCTGGCCATCCAGATGAGGCATTGATCTAATGAGAATGATGATTTGGGGCAGATGTGGGACCATAATGAACTGGGAGCTCATCCGTTATATTGGTGTACTGCTTCTCTCTTTGGTTAGTAAGCTTGGTTCAGCAAACTCAGCAGAACCTTTGGGGTCCCATCAACAGGTCCAAATGTTTCCTTCTGGCATCTTAGAACAGATTGATTGTGTACCAAAAGTTTACTTCAATTCTAGTCAACAAATACTGATAAAATATAGAGGATGGGTATAGGAGCAGTGATACATTAAGCTCAGTTCTATATAAGTGCCTCTTATGTCCCCCATTGTGATTTCCTTGAGAACAAGGACTGCCTTGCTTTTTTGTTTGGAGGTCAGTAGAAGATTTCAACACAAAATTCAACAATATTATATAGACCAGTGATGGTGAACATTTTGGGGACAGGCTGCCAGGCCCTCCCTGACCCCACCCTCCAGAACAAGTGCCGTGCCCCTCTCCCACACCAAGTGCCAGGTGTGCTTTGCTATGCCACACATACACAGGGGAGGGAGAAAGTGTTCCCCTTGGGCTGTTGGGTGAGGATTGGGTAAAGTGTGGAATAACCTTAGTGAGTATAGAGAGGGAGAGGGGAGTGATTCAAGCTCTCTGCTTCCCTCCAGCTCCACCACCTGTGAGCCACCCACCTTACCCCCTGCGCACTCCCATTGGGCTGCTGGGCAGAGGGGCAGGGGATGTGGAAAATGTCATCAGCCACAGTGAAGAGGGGGAGGGGAGCAGCTCTGCCTGAGTCCCTCTGCCTTTCTAGTAATGAACTCTGGGGGTGGTGAGGGGGCAACAACATGCCCAAAGAGCTCTGAGTGCCATCTTTGGTGCCTGAGCCATATGTTAACCATCACAGATATAAATGGAATGGATACACCTCAAAGAAGACATTCTTGAGTGATGGTGACAAAGGAACAGGCAAAGTATGAAGTGAAGATTGAGGAATAAGTGAATTCTTTTCCTCATGGCCCAGAATGTTAGACACAAGAGGTTAGCCAGGGATGATGCAGTATCTTTTGAGTAGTCAGGTTTCTTTTTTTTTCTAAAGAAGATGGAAGGAGTGCTAAATGAAGACATCTAGGATAAGGGAGAGTTTATTCAGAATTAAGTGAGGATTCTGAAGACAACAATGAAATAGAAAGGCAGAGGAAGAGGATAGGCTGTGAATGGGTAGGGCTCAGGTGGATAGGGATAAGAGGACAAGAGAACCAGACAGCAGAGGGGACCTTTGTTTCGACATAAGTTAACCAATTAATAAACAGGCCACTGACAATTCTAGACAAGAAGTTTAGCTAGCAGTCTCTGGCTGGCAATATCCTGTGGAATTGATAGCCCACTCAACCCCTCCCTGCCCCCACCCCACCAGCCATTCCCATGGGAACCAGGACTCTTGGATCTGTACACTAGTCCTAATTTTCTTCTATCGTGCCTTTGCTTCCTCATCTGTCAGGGAATGGGTATCACTCCAGCAGTATGGGTAACTAGAGACTAGCCAAGTGACCTTTTCAATGAGTTTCAAGATATATAGTCTCATCAGGTGCCCACAAGAGGGTAATCTTCACTAGCAGCAATAAATTTAGGAAGTTTGTGAAAGATCAGGATTTGTGTGGGAAATGGCCCTGGCCTTGCACTGTTGGCAGTTCACTTAGTATTCTGGCTCCTGGTCACTCACTCTTCCCCACTGAGCCTTTCCTCTCTTCTTTCTACATTACTTCACTTGGTGGTTGCATCACTTACTGTGGATTTAATTGCCTTTTCTCTGCTGCCAAGTCCCAGATTTACCTCTCCTGCCCCACATGCTCTGGTGACCTCCAATCTCACTTCTCCAAATGCTTTGCAGACAATTAGAACTAGATGTGCAGTAGATGCCTTAAAGGGAATTTGTTAGCCTTCCCCCTAAACCTTCCCGCTGGTTCCTATCTTGCCTATTACTGTACAGAGCAGCACCATCCTTCCGGTCCTTTGAGCTTGCAACCCAGGAGTTGTTTTAGACTCCACTCTCTCTGACTCCCCATATCCAAGCTGTTTCCAAGGACTGTGGACTTCACCTTTGTAACATCTCTCCCCAAACCCCTTTGTTTTTTCTGAAATTGCCACTGCTCAAGTGCAGGCCCCCATCCCCTTGCACCAGGACTACTGTAACAGCTTCCTGATGGGTGTGACTGCCTCCAATCTGGCCTTCATTCAGCCTCCAAAGTGAATGTCATAAAGGGCAGGTCTGATCCCATCACACCTCCCCTTACTCAATAAACTCCAGTGGCTCCCTGTTGCCTCCAAAATCAAATATAAAATCTGTTTGGCCTTCAAAGACTTTTGTAACATTTTCTCCCCTTGACTTCCCAGTCTTTCTAAACATGAGTCTCTCATACTCATCAATCCAGTGACAGTGGCCTATTAGCTGTTCCACTAATAAGACACTCCATCTTTCAGATCCAGGCATTTTCTCTGGCTGCCTTTTGTCATTGTTATTCAGCTATTTTTCAATCATGTCTGACTCTCCATTACCCCATTTGGTGTATTCTTTTTTGTTTTTGTTTTATTTTTCCCCTTCACCCCCCCCCCTCCACCGAACTCCCCCTCCACATGGCTGATGCGTATTTCTACTGGTTTTATCATGTGTCCTTGATCAAGACCTATTTCCAAATTGTTGATAGTTGCATTTGTGTGGTAGTTTGGATTCTACATCCCCAATCATGTCCGCCTCAACCCATGTGTTCAAGCAGTTGTTTTTCTTCTGTGTTTCCACTCCTGTAGTTCTTCCTCTGAATGTGGGTAGTGTTCTCTTCCATAAGTCCCTCAGAATTGTCCTGGGTCACTGCATTGCTGCTCATACAGAAGTCCATTACATTCGATTTTACCACAGTGTGTCATTCTCTGTGTACAATGTTCTCCTGGCTCTGCTTCTTTCACTCTGCATCAATTCCTGGAGGTATTTTCAGTTCACATGGAATTCCTCCAGTTTATTATTCCATCACCAGCATATACCACAATTTGTTCAGCCATTCCTGAATTGAAGGACATACCCTCCTTTTCCATTTTTTTGCCACCACAAAAAGCTCAGCTATAAATATTTTTGTGCAAGTCTGTTTATCTATGATCTCTTTGGGGTACAAACCCAACAATGGTATGACTGGATCAAAGGGCAGGCATTCTTTTATAGCCCTTTGAGCATAGTTCCAAATTGCCAGCCAGAATGTTTGGATCAGTTCACAACTCCACCAGCAATGCATTAATGTCCCAGTTTTGCCACATCCCCTCCAGCATTTATTACTCTCCCCTTCTTTCATTTTAGCCAATCTGCTAGGTGTGAGGTGATACCTCAGAGTTGTTTTGATTTGCATTTCTCTAATTATTAGAGATTTAGAACACTTTCTCGTGTGCCTATTGATACTTTTGATTTCTTTATCTGAAAATTGCCTATTCATGTCTCTTGCCCATTTATCAATTGGGGAATGGCTTGATTTTTTTTATACAATTGGTTTAACTACTTGTATATTTGAGTAATTAGACCCCTATCAGAGTTTTTTGTTATAAAGATTTTTTCCCAATTTGTTGTTTCCCTTCTGATTTTGGCTACATTGTTTTTGTTTGTACAAAAGCTTTTTAGTTTAATATAATCCATTTATTTTACATTTTGTAATTTTCTCTAACTCTTGCTTGGTTTTAAAATCTTTCCTTTCCCAGAGATATGAGAAGTAAACTATTCTATGTTCACTTAACTTATTTATAGTTTCCCTTTTTATATTAAAGTCATTCACCCATTCTGAATTTATCTTGGTATAAGGTGTGAGATGT
>NW_025343572.1:0-1438 GCF_016433145.1 Gracilinanus agilis
CAGAGGAGTGGGAGAGTCTCGGCCTCCAATGCAGAAAAAGTGCCGTGTAGAAGAATCCAACACAGAGACACCAACACAGAGATCCTCCCTCAGCAAGAGCCACCAGTGCAGCAAAAGAAGTAGAAGTGACCCAGAATGCCCTCGGCCAGCTTTTATAAGCAATTTTATCCATGTCATTTCCTGTCTCTCTGGTTCCTCCTTCCTTTCACTGTGGGCTGGTCTATCACATCTTGGGAACCAATCAAAGTCACTCAATTTGTCTAGCACTGCCCAGGAGGCAGTGTCTATGGGATCCACTTCCTGTCCTCTGAGAGTGTGAACTCTTATCAAAAGGAATCATGAGGGTTCCGGGTTAAGATGGCGGCAGAGTAAGAAGCAGCTCTTAACCTCTCCTGACCGAAACACACAAAACTCCTCAAGGGGACATAAAAACAAGTCCAGACGAATGGAGGAACCCCACAACAGGGCACAGTGTGGAAGGTACGTGGAATCTGGGCATTTCCATGCTATAAAGGGGTGAAACAGCTCTCACTAAATCGCGGGCTGAGCAACCACCCCAACCTCAGCCCCTCCACACACACCATCTATAGCGCCGAAGCCAGCTAAAAAGAAATAGAGCAAGTTTGGGGCACCCATTGAGTCTTTGGCAGCTCCGGGGCCTGATCCTGAGAGCAGCAAGATTTAGGACCCCAAAAAGTTAAAGAACGCACACAAATTCTGAGCGCAGGAGCAGAATGCAGAGAGCGGACGCAGGATGCAGAGCACGGGCTCAGAGCACAGGCGCAGGCGGAGGTGTGGGTGGAGGCAGACATAGCCACTAGCTAAAGCTCTGAAATCCTGAGTGGGGAACCAGTGCAGACGGGTATACGACTGTGGAAGCAGCGCCCTGAGACTTGTAAAGAAACCTCCAGCAGAGGATAAAGCAAGGGGGTCCACCTGGGGGCTTGACCTTGGAAAAAACCAGAACTCAGACCTCAGGAGCCAAAAGACCGCGGACAGACCCTGAGCTCGAGGATAAACCTGAGAAGCTGCTGGGCTAACGATGGCTACCCAGTCTCAGGAAGTTCAGAAGAAAAAGATTAACAACAAGAAAAAGAAGTCTTTAACACTCGCCAACTTTTACACAGAGAAAATCCAGACAACCTAGCAAACAGAGGAGGAGAACAAACAAGCATCCGGACCCTCCTCAAATAAGGAAAACTCCTCACAAGCTATGGAAGAGTTCAAAACTGAGATTTTGAGGAAAATGGAAGAGATCTGGCAAGAAAATAACAGTTTAAAAGGGAGAATCTTGCAATTGGAAAGTGAGGCTCAGAAACCAAATGAACTGATAAGCAAATTGAACACCAGAAATGACCAAATTGAAAAGGAATACCAGAAGATTATGGCCAAAAACCAGAAGATTATAGCCGAAAACAAGAAGATTATAGCCGAAAAC
>NW_025343573.1:0-1944 GCF_016433145.1 Gracilinanus agilis
ATATAATAAAGTATATATAAATAAAAATAAAGTATAATAAATGGTATTTTACACTTAAAAGATAAAATGTTATTATATATATATTTCTTCATAAAAATTCTCTACTTTCTCATCCTCTGAAACAAAATGATGCAATTATTTTCATGGTGGTCTTTTTGCAAGTGCTTATGAAATATAAGAAATTCAAGTTTCCCATTAAATGTTGTTTCTTTTTATTTATAGGTATATCAGAAAAAGTCACCATTTTACTTTGTTTGTCTTTGTAAATAGAAGGTGTGAGCTAACGATTTAGTTACAATTTCTTTTTTTCCTGACTATTATTACCAAAAAATCCAACTACAAAATATCAATAATGTTGCCTATTTTTTCAATTTCTGTGAAATATTGATGTATATAGTCTGCACATTCAACAAAAGTACACAAGATTTGGGAAGGAAGCAGAGGCTTCATAAATAATATTTTATAGAAAATCACATCCAGTTATATAATTCTCCAATAGGTAGAATACAATATTATTAAGCTCTGCTTATTTTTCATTGATTAAAAAAACCAAAATTATTTTATGAATCAAAATAGTACTTTCAAATCTAATTTCCAACAAATTGTCTTCCACTAATATGTGAAATATTGGAAAAATTTCTTAGAATATGCTTCATTAGAATTCCCAAAAATGTATATTTCATAACACATGATATACATTTAATTATCTTTTAACTGTTAATGGGAACACGTATCTCCAACAAAAGTGTTTTATTCTTTCATTGAGGGAGCCAATGCATACTCTGTATGGAAGAGGGATTTTATATAGGTGATTAGGTCACGTAGATCCTTCTTTTAGAGGATGATATTGTCTTAATTACAACAAAGATATTGTTGGACGTTGTATATAAGACCTTAATCATTTGTTTAGGATTAAAACTAACTAATTAACCAGAAATTATAATTAGATGATGTGGTATCGGAAATTTTGGGGTCCTTGAACTAATTTTGAAATCTCTGATCTAAACTTCCTGTGGAAGTTTAGGGGTCTTTCAAACTACATTTCCCATGATTTCTGGCTTGCATAATCATGTAGGCAGGAAGTGTAATCACGTAGATAGAAGGATAAATAATGAGTGACTGTACGGGCATTTCATCTTTTGGTGATTTTGGAGAGGAGCCAGGATGGGGAAGGGAAATAACAGGGTGTGTCTTTTAAAATGACTCTCAGCATATCATGTGGCTTCATTTTTCTAATGACAACCAATAAATCTTTTAAAACCATAATATTTTAAAATCTATCCTTCTATAGCCATTTTATTTTTTACAATGGAAAAATATTATTATACAGAAAAATCTTTATTATCTATGCATTTGCCTAAGGTCCAACAAAACACATATCTAGGAAAGACAATAGATATTACACTACTGGTGCTACATTATAGATGCTTGTAAATATATTGGAATTGGATTAAAGGGATATATAGTGTTATTTAAAGAATTAGTATTGCCTAATGAATGAAGAATTATCATCAGAATCATCAAGACCTGAATCCAATTCCTGACTCTATCACCCTGAACCAATTACTTAAACTCCTGGTGCTCTGCACAATTCTTTGTTTGTAATATATATATATATATATATATATATATATATATATATTGATATCGATATTGATATTAATATAAATATCTGACAAGAAAATGGAGAACAGGATGAGTGACAACTAACAGTTTGGAATTTAGAACTTACCCAGATGCCATGAGCCAAGGGGCAAAAGGCAGTTGCTGCCACCACTATAAAAAGGCAGGAGCTGAATCAAATGCTCTCTCACTCACTCATCAGAAGCAGACCCTGGGTGGCTGGTTGGGTAGGCCAATCAACCTGCTTAAGTTGTCTGTATCCTGTTTCATTGATTACCACCTCTCTCTCTCTCTCTCTCTCTCTCTCTCTCTCTCTCTCTC
>NW_025343574.1:0-7494 GCF_016433145.1 Gracilinanus agilis
GAAAGTAAAAACAAGAATCATGTAACTATGGAAAATGTTTCTAAAAAAATAAAATATTAAAGAAATTAAATATATATATATATATATATATATGATATATATATACAACTCTTGGCAGTCTATCAATTATCACATGATGCATTTAAAAAAAACCAACCTTGTCTTCTTTCTTGGAATTAATACTATGTATTGGTTCCAAGGCAGAAGAATGGTAAGGGCTAGGCAATGGGGATTAAATTACTTTTCCAGGTCACACAACTAGGAAGTGCCTGAGGCCAGATCTGAATCCAGGACCTCCCATCTCTAGGCCTGGCTCTCAATTCACTGAGCGACCCAGCTGCCCCCTTGCATGATGTATTTTCCATTTAGCACTTGAGTGCCTGGAGTGTTTGTATATACATAAAAGCTTCCAAGATATATACATAAAAGAAACTCATGAAATATAGACACATATGTATATGATCCTATTAATGAAAATATTTCATATTTACCTTTAAAAAATAATGTACAACTTTTTATATTTGTTATATGTCTAATCTTACCCCTAATTTGAGGTCACAAAACAATTCAAACACTTTCTTAAGCTACCAAGATTTGAATGGCTAATTCAAATCCTAAGTAGAAAAGATTCCTGAGAAAATATACCTGGAAAATGTTATATGACCTATGGAATTGGATCCTTACGTACTCTAAGTAGGATATAAACTCATTGAATAAGTGAAGTATTTTTCATTTCTGGTCTTTGTATCCCTAGTACCCAGCACAGGGCCTGTATGTAGTAGGTGCTAATACATTTTTTAGTTCTTTACTGATGGCAGAGAAGAGATCCATTCTCTTGTCTATAAGATGGCTCAATGTTTAAGTGGCTATGATGTTAGTAAGGGATTAACCTCCTGTTGAGTGTGCGTGCCTATATACAGAAATACTGTGACCAAACCTCATTAAGGACAGAAATGCTTTTTGACTTTTTGTCTTCATTGCTGACTGGCAATCAAATAAGAAGTGGTGAATAAATATTTGTTAAATTGATTTGAACACGGCAATGGTCTTCATTAATTTTTATTTTGAAGAAAAGTCTAGTAAACGCTAGCATCTGAGATAATGAATGACTGTATGCTTATCAGAAAGTAAAATTGTGAAAAGACTGAGAATGAGTCCATATTTATCCTTGGTGATAAAAGGTTTAAGAAGTAGAATCGAGTTCTGTTATTTGTTCTCCCTGGAAAGAAAGAACGTGTGGTTGACAATGAATATTAGCTTGGATTCCCTCTTTCCTTTATTCGCTTTAAAAGAGGCAGTAGTGGCCTTGCTGAGGAAGGAAAGAGATGCCTCTGCTTCCTGCCAATGATCATATTATATCTTGAGAGAACACTGAATAAAGGTCAGATTTATGAGGAAATGATAGAGTGAGAGCCATCACTGATGAGAGTTTAGTAGCTGTGGGGAAGCCCTGAGGTTAAAGGCTGTAAGACCAAGGTGAGTGGTTTATTGCAGGCCACAGGATCAAAGTATACCATGAACTCTTGATGAAAATGGACTACTTTGTCCTTGGGCCTAGGTATTGCTCTTCAGATGTTGGCTAAGGTTTCACTTATGAAACCTTGGAGGGAAAAAGAACAGTTACTTGCATCAGCATTTTTCTAGCTACGTCATAGTTTAGTATCCAGTAAGTTGAGAAAGATTTTTTTTAAAGAGTTCTCATCAAGTCTGGTAATTCTAACAATACTTCAAGGCATATAGAGGTAAAAATAAATGGCTCTATTAAGATTGACCATCCCCCCCAGAAGTATTTAGATGATCACTTTGAAAAGAGTTGACTGAACCCAACAAGGCTATTTAAAAATTTGCTTCTCTTACCGTAACTCATATGAACATCACTCAACAGCAACTAGTACTAAGCAGCTTGCGACTATGGGGAAATTACCCCTTCTGGAAAGCCAGAAGCAAAGTACAGAGAAAAGCGTTGGACTGCGATGAGGAATCTCTGGGTTCCAGTATCACCACTGACAATTACTAGTTATGTGCCACTGGGCAAGTTATATGACTTTTCAACATGAGTTTCCTTACTCGTAAACTAGAGAAAGTAAACTATAGAACAGGGGTCGGTAACATATGGCTCTCAAGCCTTATCTGGCTCCACCTCCCGACCTGCCAGTCAGGGCAGAGCCCCAGGATGTGCTCCAGGGGGCCCTTCAGCCCCCACCCCATATTCCAGCACCTTCCGCCTCCATCCTCCTCCTTCCACAGGCGTTTATGGCTCTCACGGCCAAAAAGGTTGCCGACCGTTGCTATAGAACTTTATCACACAAGGCTGATGTGAGGTTCAAGTGATACAATATATGTGAAATAATTGGCAAACTTACGAGTGCTTCAGAAATGTTAGTTATTGTCATTATCGTTGTTATTTGACCAGTTGTGATTTCATCAGAATAGGGGCTCTCAGTGAGGAACTCTCTTTATCTATAGAGAGCTGCATGTTCTCTGCAATTTGTAATCAGTTAGAGGTTAAGTGATTTGTCCAGTGTTACCCAACCAATATGTGTTAGGAATTTGAATCCAGGTCTCCTTGTTTCTCTCATATTATTGTACCTTTGCAAAATAATGTGTTTGAGGGCTTTTCTAGCTCCAACATCCTATGGTTTCATAATTTCTATTTAATGATGTACATGTTAGAGTTGAATAGTAAAAAATATTTCATGACAATGACAAAGAAATTCAATATCAAATTCACAAGTGATGGCTATGTTAAAACTATAAAGAATGATTTTTCATTAGCCAAAAAAGACAATGTCCAGGCCTTACATGACACCTCAATACATGAAATCTTGAAATGCAATGTTTTATTTCACAAATGTAAAAAAACCCACAATTTTAAACTACTCAGCACTCGTGACTTTAAAAAAGGCAGAAGGTTGAAATAAAAATAAATGATTATCCTTGACAAAAGATATAAATAAGATCCTAAGTAATGATCTTTTGCTAATTATTTTCTACTGTTATCTGCTTTCAATTCATAGTCATTGCATATATAATGTTAATGTAGTCAAAACTGAGATTCCTTTCTTACACATCTTTTGACATTTTCACTTTAGATGGCATATTGTTTTAAGAAAGGGGTCACCAAGAAGTCAGGATTACCATCAAAATTTACCTTATACATGAATAGAACCAAGAGACAAATTACATTGTCTCTTCATTTCAACAAAAAATTCATCATTCATCTCTTTTGATCTTTTAACTGGGTAAGAAGGTTACTTAAGAAAACAGTCACAGGTTAAACAAATCATCAGCTCATAATCAGTTTTCAGTCTTCCCCCCCCCCATAAATGCTTTAAATATATACATAGTAATAAATGTGAAAATTATTTTATGAAAACTTACTAATACATTTTTACTGGCTCTAGACAAGAACAAGTTATTTCCTCTTTTGAATGATCAACACTGGATATCCAAAAGATTATTTTCACAGTGAACCCAGACCATTCCATACTTCTAGTTTTTCTAAGGATTGAACAGTGATCCAAAATATGAAAAGAAAATCAAACCAACAAGACTTTTAAAGCATCTATTTTGTGCCAGACACTGTGATAGGCACTAGGGATACTACTAATAAAAGTGACATATACCTCCCTTCAAGGAGTTTGCATTGTACTTGGGGGTGGGAATACAACTGATTCAAAGATAAGTAAATATGGGATACAAGCAAAAAAAACAACAGATGAAATCTGGGGGCAGGATGTAACTATGTTCTACAGAAACCAGGACAAGGTTTCTTGAAGAAGGCAGCATTTTAGCCAAGCCTTGAAGGGAGGTAGAGTTTTCAAGGATTAAAAGTGAAGAGGGAGAGCATTCCAGACAGGAAGTCAGGCTGAGCAAAACCAGAGAGGGAGGAAATGGAATGTCAGGTTTGGGAAACAACACATGTGACAGTATGTAATTAGCTTAGAAAGATGGCCCTAAAGAGAGGCCCTAAAAGCCAAATCAAGGTGTTTGGATTGGATTCTGAAACATGCAGGGGAGGGAGACTAACACATACCTACGTTTCAAGAGAATCAGTATGGCAGCTATATAGCAGATATGGGGTGGGGTGGGGTGGGGTGGGTAGTGGCAAGGCAGATGGATAAAGCTCAAGTCTAAGAGCTGCCTGGCTATTGGAGGATGAAGTGCCTTGGAACTACTATCCCTTCAATCAACAGGCAAGAAAACTTGGCCAAGGGGCCAATTCCAAAGCTCATCTAATTGCCTCAGACAGGTTGGTGATGGTGAGAGAAGAGGAGAAATTCATGTATTTTTATTTATACACAGAACAGCTTAACTCCTAATCATTCTCAAGTAAACAAAACAAAAACGTCCTCATTGGCTGAGCTTATGGTCTCTTGGTTTAAAGTTGGCTTTAATAAAGCTCCTCTTCTTCCTTGTCCCAAAATCTTTACTGAACATACTGGGCTGCACAAGAAACTGGACAGAAAACAGGTTAAGAATATTAGGTTGGAAAGTCGTACTTCCTGGTTAAGATGGCAGCAGAGTCAAAAGCAGCTGCTTAAGCTCTCCTAACTGAAACATATAGGACTCCTCAAGAAGACATAAAAACAAATCCAGAGGAACAAAGGGACCCCACAACAGGGCTCAGCATTGGAGGTACGTGGAATCATGGCATTTCCATGCTATAAAGGGGTGAGCTAAGCAACCCCTCCCCCACACCACACCACCTACAGTGACGAAGCCAACACACAAGAGTTAGAACAAGTTTGGGGCACACATTAAGTCCTTGGCAGCTACCTGGGGGTACTAGGGCCTGCCCCTGAGAGCAGCAAGACTTAAGACCCCAAGAGGCTAAAGAACACATGGACTTCGAACACAGACCCTGAGTGCAGGCACGATTACGGGCACAGATGCAAGCATAGACACGGATCCTGAGTGCAGGTGTGGACCTTGAGTGGGGACCCAGTGCATAAGGGTGCACAACTGTGGAAGCAGGGCCCTGAGATTGTTAAAGGAGCCTCAGGCAGAGGAACAAGCAAGGGGATCATCAGGAGGCTTGACCCTGAGAACAACTAGACCTGAGACCTCAGGAGCCTAAAGAGCGTAGATAGATCCTGAGTGTGAGGATAAACCTGAGAGGGCGCAGAGCCAACAATGGCAAGCCAGAGACAAGAACCTCAAAAGAGAAAGATCATCAAGAAGAAATCTGTAACACTCGACAACTTTTACACAGATAAAATCCAGACAAAAGAGCAAACAGCACAGGAGAACAAACAAGTAATCATATCCAAACCTTTCCAAAATAATGAAAACTGGCCATGAGCTATTGAAGAGTTCAAATCTGAGATGAAGAGAAAGATGGAAGAGATTTGGCGAGAGAAGTGGGAAATAGCTCAAAAGGAAATTAATAGGTTAGAAGACAGAAACTCCCAAATGGAGAAAGATGCCCCCAAATCAAACGAAATGGTAAGCAAATTGGAAACCAACATCTGGCAAGAAAATAACAGTTTAAAAGGCAGAATTTCACAATTGGAAAGTGAGGCAAGTAAATTGAAGACCAGAAATTACCAGATTGAAAAGGAAAACCAAAAGATTATAGCTGAAAACCAGTCCCGAAAGGCTAGAATTGAGCAATTAGAAGGTAATGATCTCTCAAGACAGCAATAACAAATAAAACAAAGTCAAAAGACTGATAAAATAGAAGGAAACATGAAATATCTCAATGAGAAAGTGACAGACCAAGAAAACAGGTCTAGAAGAGACGAGCTGAGAATCATTGGTCTTCCTGAAAAAAGCAGAAATTAATAGAAATTTGGACTCCATACTAAAAGAAATTATTCAGCAAAATTGCCCTGAAGTTCTACAATAAGAGGGCAATATAGAAATTGAAAGGATCCATAGATCACCCTCTACACTAGACCCAGAAAAGACAACCCCCAGGAATATAATAGCCAAATTCAAGAGCTTCCAAGTAAAAGAAAAAATTTTACAAGAAGCCAGAAAGAGACAATTCATATATCAAGGAGCACCAATCAGGATCACACAGGATTTGGCAGCCTCCACGCTAAAAGACCGCAAGGCTTGGAATATGATATTCAGAAAGGCAAGAGAACTAGGTCTACAACCATGGATCACCTACCCATCAAAACTAACTATATCCTTCTAGGGGAAAGTTTGGGCATTCAACAAGATAGAAGATTTCCAAGTATTTGTATAGAAAAGACCAGGACTAAATGGAAAGTTTGATATCCAACCACAAAAATCAAGAGAAACATGAAAAGGTAAATAAGAAACAGAGGGGAAAGAAATAAAACTCATATTTTTTAAATTTGCCTCTTTAAGGGCTTCAATATGATCTAATTATTTGTATTCCTATGGGGGAAAATGTTATGTATAATTCCCTGTAAGGAACTCTTCACTATTATAGTATTCACTATGATAGTAATTAGAAGAATTATTCATAGGGAGAGGTTGGAATACTAAATGGTTTAAGATGATATGAGGGTGGGAAGGGGGGGGGTGAATAGTAGATGACACCAAGAGAAACTTGAATAAGAAAAATAGGATATTCTATTACACAAAAAGAGGGAATAGGAAGGGGAAGGGATGAATATTATTATAAGAAGGAGAGGAAGAGAGCATTAAGAGGTAATAGTTAAACCTTACTCTCAGTGTAATTAACCCTGAGAGGGAAGAGTAGCTTTATCCATTGGGATATAAAACTCTATCTAACCCTACTGAGAAAGTCAGAAGGGAAAAACCAAGGGGAGCAGGGGAGTGGGGAGGTCAAAAAGGAAGGGGAGAAGAAGAGGGAGGGGGAGGAACCTTTCCTAAAAATAATAAACAGTATATACCTAAAACCATCAACAAGCATCATATGCAATAGGGATAAATTAGAAGCCTTTCCAATGAGATTAGGAGTGAAACAAGGATGCCCATTATCACCTCTATTATTTAACATTGTACTAGAAACACTAGTAGTAGCAATTAGAGAAGAAAAAGAAATTGAAGGTATCAAAATAGGCAAGGAAGAGACTAAGCTATCACTCTTTGCAGATGATATGATGGTCTACTTAAAAAATCCTAGATAATCAACTAAAAAGCTTGTAGAAATAATCAACAACTTTAGCAAAGTTGCAGGATACAAAATAAATGCACATAAATCATCAGCATTTCTATATATTTCCAACACATCACAACAGCAAGAGGTAGAAAGAGAAACACCAATTAAAACCACTCTAGACAATATAAAATACTTAGGAATCTATCTACAGGAATTATATGAAAACAACTACAAAACACTTTCCAAACAATTAAAACTAGATCAAAACAATTGGAAAAACATTGATTGCTCATGGGTAGGACGAGCTAACATAATAAAAATGACCATTCTACCCAAATAATTAATTTACCTATTTAGTACCATACCTATCAATCTACCAAAAAAGTTTTTTTACTGAATTAGGAAAAACTATAACAAAGTTCATCTGGAATAACAAAGATCAAGAATAT
>NW_025343575.1:0-1879 GCF_016433145.1 Gracilinanus agilis
TCCTTCCTCCCTCCCTCCCTCTCTATGTTTCTGTCTCTTTCTCTGTCTCAATAAATTCAAGACCATTTATGATCACTGAGTTAGACTGGATCTTAGAGAATATCTAAGTCTAATTCCCTTATTTTAGAGAGGAGTACAATAAAGCTCAGAGAGGAGTCATGAGGGGGGAAGTTACAGGAGTTACTTTCAAATCCAAGTCTCTAACCCTCAAATTCCAGGCTCTTTTAACTATATTCTCTTACATTATAACCCTGAAGAAGTTGTATCTTAATCACTGAGATTCATTGCTATAATAATTTTTTTAAAAGGTGGGGGGAGGGGTACTTATTAAAAATGCCTGGAGACAGGTTCTTCTTTTATAGTTTAAATGACAGAAAGTTGCATTTTCAGGTATAGTTCCCAGAAGCTTTTATGAAGGCTATAATCTATAAAATTTGTCATTCTAAACAAACTGGAGTGTTCATTTATTTGGAAGTTGATAAATGAGCTTGAGAAGGTGACATAGATTTGAGAGTTGTTTCATTGCTTTAACTATACTCAGCATTCTCTTAAGTAAGGGGGGAAAATCCAAGCTCTTCTGCTTAACAGGGGAATAAAAATTGCCATGATCTGGTAAATAGCAAATGGACTGAATTGAATAGAATCCATAGCTGCTCAACCCTTGAGTTCTTGAAGCTCTGAGCCAACAAGTGAAATGGGTAGGATTGAGGGCCTGCCCTTTACTTGTCAATGTGTCCAATGTGGGAACCAAATCACCATGAAATGGTGATTAATGGGGGAAAAATAGATCCTATCAGCCAAATCATTCCCTTACTACAAGGATTTATGGAGAAAGTAAAGGCTAAATGATAATCTGCAGAAATGGAGAAGTTTTGAACAAAATTATTTACATTTTTTTGGTAGTTCACTAGTTAAGACTTCAGTATTTTCAGAACTAAGATGGATCAAAGTTCATTTTTAGCTGCACTATTTAAGGAAACAGTGGGTTGTGTTGTTTTTTTTTTTCCCCTGTCCAACATATATTTCATGAGCACCTACTATGTACAAGAAGCAAAGAGAATATAAAAACATTTCACACCTTCATGGATCTGCTAATCTAGCTAGGAGAATGGGGGCCATATACTTAAATAAGTATAACCCAAAATAGAATATTAACATGTATAAACAGTATGAGAAATATATTATTAGTGTTTCCAATGGGGGAGGGAACAATTCTAGTTGATGAAGACTCCATGGAGAAGGTGATATTGAACCTAAGCCTTGAATGATGGATATAACTTTATTATCTTTATTTAAAGAATATTCCTAGATAGAGAAAATGGGAAAGAGAAATAGGGATTCAGAGATTCTTGGACTGATGTCTTGGATTTGCTATATACTGACAGGAGGAAAATAACTGTAAGCTGACCACCAGAATGTGAAACTTTCATTGACTAAAGAAAGAGAGAAGATAAATTGACGCACTGAGACATGATAATTATATCATATAAAATGATATAAAAAGGGAAACCACAATAGAATTATGATCCAGGCATTTGGGCAGGTGAGGGAAGATGGATAGTTTTGAGTTCCATGAATTAAAAGAAAAATGAAATAAGTTTTATTGAAAATGAAATCCTGTATTTCTGAAGTGAGATAACTTGGATGAGGCACACACAGTGAGCTCTTTTCCTGGAATTCTTAGCTGGTACTATGTGTCTCTGAATAAAAAAGAAAATGAGATAAGACAACTAGTTGGCTCAGTGGATTGAACCTCAGATGTTTTCTAACTATGTGATCCTGGACAAGTCACTTAACCCTCCAATTGCCTAGCCATTGGAATTGATAGAATCAATTCTAAGACAAAAGATAAGGGTGTGTATATATATATATATATATA
>NW_025343576.1:0-9317 GCF_016433145.1 Gracilinanus agilis
TCCCGCTGCCTCGGCTTCTAGCGCCCAGGCAGGCCTCCACTCCAGCCTCTCAGCCCTCCGAGGGGGTCTGGGTCGTGGACAGCAGCAACTGCTTTTTGTTACCATGGACAGAGCAAGGGAAGGCAAGCGAGGGCGGTGGCGGCGGGGAGGCCTAGCTACTGAGGAAGCAGGAGCGAGCAGAAGGCGGGCCCAGGGGCCGCAGGGGCCGCAGGCGTCACTCGGTCAGGGGCACGGAGAGCGTGCTCCCCTTGTGGTCGTCGAAGCGGTCCATGGTCTTGAGGTTGAGGATCATGTGCAGCCCGTAGGTGAAGATGAAGAGCAGGATGAGGGAGGACACGAGCCCCATCCAGATGCCGGGGGAGAAGAAGCTGGCGCAGTCACTGGCGTACGAGAAGTTCCCCCCGGACAAGTTGAAGGCCTGGATCTGGAGGGGAAGCAAACCACAGAGCATGGCCCGAGTCCCCGGGCTCCATCCGGGCTTCCCAGCGTTCTCACTGGCCACCCACGGTGGGAAGCCAGGACTCCAATTGCTCTCTGCCTCGCCCTCCCCTCAACTCCAGGCAGGCCGCTCCTCCCCGCATGCCCACCTACCTCTGCTCCGGCCTGGCTTCCCGAAGTCCGAGGAGCCGGGACGAAGCCGGGCCCTGCTCTCGCTGCCCCTGCCGGGGCTCAGTTTCCTACACTTTCGTGTTCTCCACTTGCAGCTGAGCTCCCCCCCCCCCCAGTGGCGGCCCTTTGACTCCTCCTCTACTTTCTCACCATCTTCTCCCAGCCACCTCTTGTTGGCTGCTGGAAACGCCTTCCCTTCTGGCTTAGAATCAATACCAAGTAGCAGTTCCGAGGGCCAGGCAGCGAGGGCTGAGGCCAAGGACCTGCCCAGGGTCACACACCTGGGAAGCGTCTGAGGCCAGATGGGAACGCGGGACCTCCCACTTCCAGGCCTGGCTCTCTGTCCACCGAGCCGCCCAGCGAGACTCGATGGCATCCTCTGGGAGCTTCTTTAAACTCCTCATTCCGTACCTCAAGTCCCCTCATCGACCTCTCTTAACACCCCACCCCCTTATCGAAACCCTCCTGTGCTCTTCTCCCCCTACCTGGAAATCCTGGAAAGTCACGTGCCAGGCAGAGGAGCCGGGCAAAGACACCAGGAGGCTATTCTTGGACCGTTCACTGCTGACGTACTCGCAGTGGAAGGAATAGATGCTGGGTGCTGTGATATGGGAGGAATTGAAGACCACGACGGAGTTGTTGATGTGGATTTCCAGTCGATCCATGGTGAACCAGTTCCGGGCCGAAACCGGGTACAAGCGATTGTTCAGGATAAGTCTGGGAGAGAAAGGCGGGGCCATCATGGGTCAGCGGGGGCCTGGCCCACGCTTTCTTTGCCCCACCCTCTCCGGCCTCACTTACTTGATGGTCAGGAATGGGCCAAAGACGTTTTCGTATGTCATGGCGAGCCTGGGAAACAGAAGGAAGGGAAGGCTGGTCGTCAAAGGGCATCCAGGCACAGAGACCACTCCCGTGGCATTCAGTGCCACTGGGCGCTAAGGCTTCTGGGTGCGCATTCAGAAAGCAAGTGGAGAGTGGAACTAGGGCCTTGGCCTGAGGCGCCAAAACTCCCCAGGCAGAGCGCTAACTCCCACTGGCCCCGCCACGTTGTGCAAAGAGAACGATGTGGAGGTGGCGGCTGGCGTGTTGGGCCTGTGGCCCACCAGACCCCCCAGTAAAGCTCTAAGAAAGAAACGAAGATAAAGGAGACCAAGAGGAGAAGGAGATGGCCGGGGCACCGTCTGGCCTGGGCTGGGCTGGGCCTGTCCGCTTCACGGCAAGGGGCAGAGGCTACTAGGGGCTTGGAACTGGACGAGAAGTAGCCAGGGAAGGCGCCAACGTCCAGACCTAAAGGGGGCCACCAAGAGGCTGGCCCCACCTTGGCCACCCTACCTAGGGCCAAGGAGGCCCGCCCACAGTACCTAAGAGAATGGAAGACGCAGCCTGACCCAAACCAAAGAGAATGCTGGCAGCAGCGGAGAAGTATGTAGTGAGAGCTTTGCCTCCAAGAGCTCACTTCCAAAGTCCAAGCGGAGCCTCAGAAGAAATGACCCGGCCACAGTCATTGCAGCTAGCTAGCCTTTCTGGACAGCCTTAAGGCTGGCAAAGCACTTGTCAAAGACCTCATTTGGTGCTACTGCTGTCTTCACTTTACAGGTGAGGAGACGGAGACAGCCAGAAGTGGCGTGAGTGCCCTGAGCCCCGCGGCTAGTTTGTACGGGCAGATCTGAACGCCCACGTCAATATCTATGTGAAACTCCGAGCCAGCGATGCTACGTAAAGGGGGAAGGCTGGAGGCCCTTCTGCTGGGACCGAGGGGAGGGCAAAGCCACCCGAGAACGTCCTCACAGGAAGGTTACCTATAAGACGAGAAAAGGAAGCCGAGGCGCTAAGGACGGGCGACGTGGGGACCTGGAAAAAGCTAAAGCAACGGCAGAGAACACGAACGGCGCTCGACTGCCGGGAAAGAGAGAAACTCCAGAGTGACCCAGATGGGAGAGCTTTTCTGCTGAGATCTACCCGGGCCCGTCTGTGGCCGAAAAAGACGGGCTTGGCTTGGAAGATGGTGAAAATAGGGGCTCTCCGTCTGGGGAAATCGTGGGAGGAGGGAGGGAGGGAGGAAGGAGCAGGTCTTTGCGGGCGTGCTACAAAGTGTCGGACAGCAAAAGTAACTGCAGCTCTGAGAACACGCCAGGCACCCGGAGTCAGATACAAAGAAGGAGAGCAACAGTGTTGCACAGGCCCAAAGGCCCCGGGGCCTGGCGTTTGGTGAAGCCTGCTGGGGAGACGGGGCGGCACGCTGGCAGACACAAGAGAGGCACGAGAGTTACGCGGCCCTCATTGGAACTGGTCCAACAATACGGAGACAGAGACAGAGCTGGGCCCTGGAGAGTGGGGAGGCAAAGGAAGAAGGTGGCTGAGGAAATCGGAGGCCAGTAGGAAGGGGCAGCCTGGAACCAGGGAAGACTGGAATTCGAATTGTGCCTCAGATGCTTCCTTCCTGGCCGTGTGACTCTAGGCAAGGCCCTTGACTCTGCGAGCCTCAGTCCCTCAGCTGTAAGATAAGCTGGAGAAGGAAATGGCCAATGGCTCCAGTATCTGCCAGGAAAAGCCCAAAGCGGGTCACGGAGTGTCAGCCAGCTGAACAACAACAACAGCTTAAGGAAGGCACTGGTGGAATTAGAACTCTGCCCAGAGTGAAAGAGCCTGGCTCCAGAGGGCAGCGAGACAAGGCCTTTGGGGGCAAATTTCCAACAGAGAAACTGTATGTGTGAGAAGTTTTGCTGTTTGTGGGGGGGGGGGGGGGGCTTGAGAAGGTGAAAAAAGTCACGTTTCCCAAACAATTTGCAGCCACTGCGGGCGGCCTGGCCTGCTTCCCCTCAATTTGGAGAGCTGCTTCCACATTAAAAGGCCGCCCAAGAACGGGGACTCCCAGGGGCACAGTGGAAACCCAGCTCATGGCTCTGAGTAGCTTATTCCCAAGAGACAGGAGGGCAGCTGGTGGCTCAGTGAATTCAGAACCAGGCCTAGAGATGACTGGGTGACCCTGAGCAGGTCGTTTAACCCCCACTGCCTGGCTCTTACCGCTCCACTCGTACAGTAGCAAGTCTAAGCTGGAAAGCAAGGGAGGGAGGGAGGGTTGGGGTCCAGGAATGGCGGGGGATGAAGGCTGGAACACAGGCCTGACTCCTTGGCCAGAAAAGAAAGGCAGGAAGGAGAGGCGATGCCGGGCAGGGCACTGGGGGGGGGGGGGGGGAAGATCTGCCCGAATCGGAGCAGTCAATGACTTGTTGACTTCCCTCAGCGATGGGTTCATCCTTCGGAAGGTGGAGAACCCGGCAGGGTGAAGAAGCTCAGGACAAAGGAGAAAGGGGCCCACTCGCAGCAGCCAGCACGCTGAATTCTGTTTCCTCTGCTAAGGAGGCGGCTGTGGGCTCTGGAGGAGAACCCGAACCCCAAGTCCAAACAGAAGATGGAGGACGCCCGGAGAGGCAGGACAGCAAAAGGTCCCCCAAATGATGAGATCCCGGGGCGGCTGCACTGAAGCGAGGCCTTTGACAACAGGGAGACATAATCCCACACTACGAAGCCTGGAGAATGGAGGACTCTGGGAGAAGTGAGCACCATTCAAGGCTTTGAAGGGCTATCCTGGGAAGGCAGAACTAGACTTTTCTTCGTTAAACCCTTCCCTTCCGTCTTAAACCTGATCCTAAGTAGCCGTCCTGAGGTGGAAGAGCTACCACACAGCTAGGAAATGCCTGGGGCCAAGCTTGAACCCAGGACCCAGCTCTCAATCTGCCAAGCCACCTATTTGGACTAGACTTTCCTGCAGGGCCCAAAAAGGCAGAACCAGGACCAACAGAGGTGAGGTGAGGTGAGGGAGGACTGACAGAAGATAGAAGAAGGAACAGCCCCACTTAGGCTTGATTTCAGGAAAAGCTATGACCAAGCAGAAAGGCTTGCTGGGAGAGGCGCTAGCACGGGCTGGGCAACCGGCTCACCCCTCGTTCAGGTCATCAAGTGAAGACTCCCTTCCCAGATTGGGGGGGGGGGGGAGGCACTGATCTGTTCATTCTGCTACTGTCACTGTCTCTTCATCATCTTGTTTGGGACTTAGAGTCACTAGGTGGCTCCTCGCCTCCAGCAGGCAGGCAGGCAGGGAGGGAGGGAGGGCTCTCTTCCCCTGCCCTACTGTCATCCAGGTAGGATAGCTACAGGTGTGGAGGCAGGCCCCAAGAGGCCCTCCTAAAGGCTGCCCAAGCTCACGAACAGAGAGCAGCCTCTACCTCCCCACTAGCTCTCCCCTCCTCCCCCACCCGGCTCCAGCTCCCCTCACCTTCCTGGTCCACTTGCGGGGGGAGGGGGGAGTCACCCCATGCGCCCGCCTGCCCGCCTGCCCGCCCCGGCTTCCTTCCTCCCAAAGCTCTTCACCCTGGCTCCCTCCCTTACTGGGCAAAGGAGCTGTTCCAGCTGGAGCCGCTCAGGTTGAGGGCTGGGTTTCCAAAGGTGAGTGCAGTCAGGTCCCTCAACTTATTGTTAAAGGTCACCGTGAAATTCTGGGCCCAAAAGAGGATTCGAGGCTCTGTGTCATTGTAGCTCACTGGTGGATGGGGCGGGGACAGGGATGGCCCAGGCTTAAAATCCTCATCCTCTCCAAGGAGGTGCCGCCCCAGACCCCCAGACACCATCGACAAGTCCCGAATCACCTGCAAAAGACACGCCCCAGAAGCTGAACTTCCATCGGCTGTGGTGATCAAGGCCCCCTCCAAGCGTATCCTCCCAACTGGTCTATTTCTCTGACCGGCACCAGCGTGCGGCCTCACGGCCATCTCTGGTCCCTCTTCTCTGGCTGCTTCGGCCCTTCCCAAATGAAGGTCTCTCCCGTGGCCCTTCCTCGCCGACCAATTCTTTATATATGAGTTCTCAGATCCTGCCCTGATGCCCTCTAGCTCCTCCAAACCTTCCATAGCTCCCTGCTGCTAAGAGGATAAAGGCCAAATGTGCCAGCCCCAACCGGTCTTTCAGCTTTGCTTTCCGCCGCTCCCCTCCTTCTACTTGAAGCTCCAACTTGTCCAAACTGGACTTATTCTTACAGGCCCCTGGCTAAAGGCCGTCTTGGAGGGTGGGCAGGGCTCTCCCCAATGCCAACCCTTCTCCAAAGACCAACACATCATGCCAGCTTCCTTGGGCTTCTGGTCCTCTAGCCCTCTCCCCATCCCCACCAAGGCTGGGAGGGCAGCTTACCCGGGAAGGCCTAACAGCAGTCAGTATGGCCGTATAGGGTACGCCTTCTGCCTTGAGTGTGTTCATCACCTGCCCAATAATCTCATCTTGGGGGGGAGATAGAGAAAAGAATGATTGGAGAATGGCAGGGGCTCTTCCCACACTCCCCACCCCCCCAGACTTTGACAGCAGCTTCAGATCGGGGTTCTGAGCCGCCTGCTGCTTCAGGGAGGGATCACTTGCCAAGAGGCTTCTCCCACACTTCCCCCATCCCCGTGGCAGGCAGGCCTTTGGGCCAGGAGAGGCCCAACATGATTTAAGCCATCGGAATTGGGTTGGGGGATTCGGCGGGCATCTCACAGGACCCGGGATTGGGAACTGAAGGGACTTCAGGGGACTCCCTCAGTCTACAGAGAAAACTCAGGTCCAGAAGAGGGGAGTAACTGCTCAAAGCCACAAAGGGGAGCCGAGCTAGGGCTCTGAGCCAGGTCCTCGGGGTTCCCAACCCAGCCCTCGTTCTCCATCTCCAAACGCCAGTGCTGTGCCATGGGAGTCCGGCGGGTCAGACTGCTGCCGCCCTGGGGCGTGCTCAGGGCTGGGCATCAGAAGGCTCTTCCCACTCACCATTGCCTGTGAGCACTTCTTTCGGGGCCATCAAGCCGGAACTGAGAAGGAGAGAGAGGAAGAGAGAGAGAGAATGAGGCTTCCTCACTTGCCTGTCCCCAAGCAAAGGAGAAGGCTAAAGTGAAATCGAGTCTGGAGAGAGAGAGAGAGAGAGAGAGAGAGAGCGCTAGAGGTTCATCCCCTGGGCAAGAAAGAAGGGCCTTTAGCTCTCAGCTAGCAGCCATGACCACCTGGACATCTTGGGAAAGAAACTGGGTGTCCTTCCACCAACCAACTGGCCTGAAGTTCCAGACCTCCCTGGCAGCCGGGCCAGCTTCAGCTCCTCCTCCCGGAAAGGTCTAGGCCCTGCTCGGTCTGGAGATCCCTCCCCACCTCATGAGGTTCCTTGGACAAGTGTGATGTGGTTCCTGAGGCCCCGGCTACAAAAGTGTACTTGCTGAGCAGCCTTTTCAACATTCTTTATGCTGCACGACGACTGCGTGGAGAGGGCGAAGGGGTGACAGAGGAGAGCAGTCGGGCCGCTTCCTTTCCTAAGTCTGTTGCAAGGTGGCACTCAAGCAGGCAGTGCTGGTCTTGACCCTTAGCAGCTCTTCTCCTTTCCAGACAAGCGCCGGGCCCCACCCAGGGAGCCCTGTGTCCCCAGAAAGGCCGGGCTGGCCCATACCTGGTGGTGTACGGCAGTCTCAGGAGTAGCAGAGCAGGAAGGGTGTCATTGAGCTTCAGCTCCCGCAGCGTGGCCTGGTCGACGTGCAGGGGACTCGCTCCTAGCTTCTCCTTCAGGTAAGAGGTCAAGGTGCTGGCTGCGTACCAGTCCACTGAAGGCAGGACCAAGGAAGAGGGAGCCAACTCCAGGGCATTCTGAGGAGGGAAAAGTCAGCCATCTCACTCCTCCTCAGCCTGCACTTTCCCGGGGATTCCAAAGCACGCTCTGATCTCTCCCGGCTTGGCCATTTACTGCCCAGCTCCTGGAGGAGTCCCCCCAGTCCGGACTCAATGTTCCCAGGTCCCAGAGCCCCCTTAGGAGGCCAGTGACGGTGGTCTGGGGCTGCGAGCTATCATGTGAGGAGGGGGGCTGGGGAGGAGGCCTTACCTCCAGATTAGAGAAAGCACTGTCTTGCTTGTTGCCAAACACACCGCCATATGTAGTGAAGTCTTCAATGCTTAGCTAAAAGAGAGGCGGGGAGAGAAGCACCTTCAGACTTGAGGGCAGGACAACACTCTCCCAGGGAACCTGAGGGCAGAGCCTAAGCAGTGGGAGGAGGGCACATGACAGCGCTACTCAAGAGTTCTTGGAGGTGTTTCCTTCCTTCCTCACTGGCAGGAGCAAGCCAAGAAGCCCTGGGAAGAGCAGGCAGTGGCCCAGTCACCAGACTAGGAAGCTGAGCTGTGGCAACCACAAAGTGTCATCCTGCTGGGCACGAGCATGTGAATGGGCAAGAGGAAGAGACCAGAACAGGAAGGGGGCTTGAGCAACTCTGGAATTCCCCACTTTGGGGGAGGCGTCTCAGAGGGCCCGAGCTGGACTTGGAATGGCAGAGTGGCCTGAAAGCTACCCCGCTCGGCTCCCCTCCCCGGAGGTCCGAACAGGCCAGGACACTTGGGGACAAATGGAGGCCGGACCCAGGGGAAAGTCTCCAAGGGGAGCTGGGTGGCCGCCCCGATCACCCAGTGCCAGTCGAGTGTCGTCTCCCAGGAGCTCAGGGGAGAGGAGCTGCTCCGGGAGAGCAAACCCCTCTGCAAAGGCGACGTTTTAAGCTACTCTTCCAGCCTCGTACACACTGGCTGTCCCCATCCCATACCCCATTGCTGGAAAGGGATTGCAATGGGCAGGGCAGCCAGCTTGTGCAAAGGAAGGGCCATGATTCCCCAGTAGAACAGCAAGCAGGCCACCACCTGGACTGGAAGGCAGACTACACCTGGGGGGAGTGCCCTTCAGTGAGCCTGCAAAGGCAGGCTGGAACCAGGCCGGGGCAGGAAGGCTCCAAGAGGCCACCCCGAGGTGTGGTTTGAACAGGATCACAGCTGGGCTTTACAAACATCAATTCAGTGGGTGGGTGGTGGGGCAGAGAAGGCAGAGAAGGCCGATAAGGGCTCCAGGCCCCAAACCCAGTCTATCCGGTCTGCTCTGGTTTTCCCATTCAAGCCCAGAGGTGACTTTCACCAGAGTGCCAGCCTTGGGTTTGCTCTACAACCCCCCCCCTTCTCCCCTTCCCCTTCCCCAGTGTGGCTGAGAACATTAACTCCATGGTGGCCAGATGGGCGGCTCACCGGCATGCCAGGCTTGTGGCTGGCATCGACCCCTCCCCTGCCGCCTTCTCCCCTTCCCCAGAGTGGCTGAGCTCCTCTAAGAAGGCTTCCCTGACCCCTCCCCCCCCAATCAGACCACATCTCTCCGGTCCTCTAAATGGCTTCTGGGCACTTCTGCCACCCCAGGCTTGGCCAGCGGTCCTTTCTGTCCCTGTTCCGGGCATAAGGAGGCTCTGCCCCCGCCCCATCCCCATTGGCTAGCCCCTGGAGTGGGGGCAGGGGGTTCTGGGCCCCCTTCCTGCCCAGGGCCTGTCCCAAAGAGTCGGAGCACACTGAGGAGGGAGGAGGGAGCAGGGGCCCTCGGCCGGCCGGGTGGGCAGGCAGGTGGCATTGGAACCCCAGCCAAGGTTTCTGCCTCCCAAAGTGAAGGCTCCAGGCCTCCGGCACTGACCTTTTCCTGCAGGAACAGCAGCACGTTTCGGGGGCCCTTCTCCAGGGCGGGGTCCAGGTAGGAGGCCAGCTGGCCATCCGTGGTGATGTGCCCTTCGTGGGCATTCTCCAGCGGAACCCACAAGTCCCTGCCGCGGGGAAGAGAAGAGAGAATGTCACGGTGGTACCTGGGAGAGGGCACGGGCTGGAGCTGGGGGGCTGGAGCGGGGCCGAGCGCCTTCGCT
>NW_025343577.1:0-4000 GCF_016433145.1 Gracilinanus agilis
ATATATATATATATATATGCTTATAACATAAATATAAGTAAACTTATCAACATAAATTAAAAGGGAGCTTCCATAGGCATTCATTCAGGGGACTGGTAAATTAGCAATATTCATTTCTGTAAGACAAAGGTCGGCAACCTTTTTGGCCATGAGAGCCATAAACGCCTGCGGAAGGAGGAGGATGGAGGCAGAAGGCACTGGAATATGGGGCTGGGGCTGAAGGGCCCCCTGGGGCACAACCTCAGGCTCTGTCTGGACTGCCCGGTCTGGAGGTGGAGCCAGATATGGCTCGAGAGCCATACATTGCTGACCCCTGCTCGAAGACAACAGATAAGAAACAAACCTTGAGGTTCATCTGTCACCACAGTTTCTTTCTTTTGGCGAATAAGTTTCCAAGCTGGTAAAATCGGTGGTTTTGGTGGGGCTATAAGCGCACAAGATCTAGTTCTGGTAATCAGCACTGGGTGGCTACATATATGACAAAGTCCATATTGTCTGAGCTTCTCAGCAGATTCTGTCTGAAAAATATAAGATAGAAATTTCTTTGCTTTCACTCATACAGTTCTTCCCAGACTTTTTCCCCCTTTATCATTTCTTACAACATATTAGCATGCCATCACATACTTATATGATAACATATTTAAACATTTACCAATTAATAGTCATTCCCTCCATTTCTAATTCTTTCCCATTACAAAAATTGTTGCGGGGTTAAGATGGCAGCAGAGTAAAAAGCAGCTCTTAACCTCTCCTGAACGAAACACACAAAACTCCTCAAGGGGACATAAAAACAAGTCCAGGCGAATGGAGGAACCCCACAACAGGGCGCAGCGTGGAAGGTACGTGGAATCGAGGCATTTCCATGCTATAAAGGGGTGAAACAGCTCTCACTAAATCGCAGGCTGAGCAACCATCCCACCCCCACCCCCTCCACACACAACACCAATAGCGCCAAAGCCAGCTAAAAAGAAATAGAGCAAGTTTGGGGCACCAAATCGAGTCATTGGCAGCTCCAGGGCCTGTTCCTGAGAGCAGCAAGATTTAGGAAGGACCCCAAAAAGCTAACGAACGCACACAAAATTTGAGCGCGGGAGCAGGCCGCAGAGCGCGGGCTGAGAGCTCAGGCACGGGCGGAGGCGTGGGTGGAGGCAGACACAGCCACAAGCTAAAGCTCTGAAACCCTGAGTGGGGAACCAGTGCAGACGGGTATACGACTGTGGAAGCAGCTCTCTGAGACTTGTAAAGAAACCTCAGGCAGAGGATCAAGCAAGGGAGTTCACCAGGGGGCTTGACCTTGGAAAAAACCAGAACTCAGACCTCAGGAGCCAAAAGACCGTGGACAGACCCTGAGCGCTAAGATAAACCTGAGAAGCTGCTGGGCTAATGATGGCTACACAGTCTCAGGAAGTTCAGAAGAGAAAGATTAACAACAAGAAAAAGAAGTTTTTAACACTCAACAACTTTTACACAGAGAAAATCCAGACAACCGAGCAAACAGAGGAGGAAAACAAACAAGCATCCGGACCCTCCTCAAATAAGGAAAACTCCTCACAAGCTATGGAAGAGTTCAAAACTGAGATTTTGAGGAAAATGGAAGAGATATGGCAAGAAAATAACTGTTGAAAAGGTAGAAGCTTGCAAATGGAAAGTGAGGCTCAGAAACCAAATGAACTGATAAGCAAATTGAACACCAGAAATGTCCAGATTGAAAAGGAATACCAGAAGATTATGGCCGAAAACCAGAAGATCATAGCTGAAAACCAGAAGATTATAGCTGAAAACCAGAAGATTACAGCCGAAAATCAAAAGATCATAGCCAAAAACCGAAAGATTATAGCCGAAAACCAATCCCTAAAGGCTAGAATTGAGCAATTAGAAGCTAATGATCTCTCAAGACAATAAGAACAAATAAAACAAAGTCAAAAGACTGAAAAAATAGAAGAAAACATGAAATATCTCAATGAGAGAGTGACAGACCAAGAAAACCAGTCTAGAAGAGAGAATTTGAGAATAATTGGTCTTCCAGAAAAACCATAAATTAATAGAAACTTGGACTCCATCCTAACAGAAATAATTCAGCAAAATTGTCCTGAAGTCATACAACAAGAGGGCAATATAGACATTGAAAGGATTCATAGAACACCTGCGACATTTGATCCAGAAAAGAAAACACCCAGAAAAATAATTGCCAAATTCAAGAGATTCCAAGCAAAAGAAAAAATCTTACAAGAAGCCAGAAAGAAACAATTCAAATATCAAGGAGCATCAATCAGGATCACACAGAATCTGGCAGCCTCCATGCTAAAAGATCACAAGGCTTGGAATACTATATTCAGAAAGGCAAGAGAGCTGGGCCTGCAACCACGGATCAACTACCCATCAAAACTGACTATATATTTCCAGGGGAAAGTATGGGCATTCAACAAAATTGAAGAATTCCAGGTATTTGCAAAGAAAAGACCAGGGCTAAATGGAAAGTTTGATATCCAACCACAAAAATGGAGAGAAACATGAAAAGGTAAATAAGATACAGAGGGGAAAGAAAGAAAACTTATAATTTTTAAATTTGCCTTTTTAAGGGCCTCAGTGAGATCTAATTATCTGTATTCCTATGTAGAGAAATGTTATGTATAATTCTCTGTAGTGAACTCTATTCACTATTATAATATTCACTATTATAGTAATCAGAAGAATAATTCACAGGGTGAGGGTGGAACACTAAATAATCTAAGATGACATGGGGGATGGGAAAAAGGGGGTGAATAGCAGGGGACACCAAGAGAAACTTGAGTGAATAAGAAAACAGGATATTCTATTACACACAAAGAGGGCATGGGAGGGAGAGGGGACAAATAGTATTATAAGAAGGAGAGGAAGAGAGCATTAAGGGGTAATAATCAAACCTTACTCTCAGTGTAATCAACCCAGAGAGGGAAGAGTAGCTATACTATCCATTGGGACATAAAACTCTTATCTAACCCTTCTAAGAAAGTTAGAAGGGATAAACCAAGGGGAGCAGGGGAGGTCAAAAAAAGGAAGGGGAGAAGGGGGAGAGAATTCATAAGGCCTTTAAAAACAAAAAGAGGGGGAAAATGAGGGAGGGGGTAGAAAGGGAAGTTAATCAAGGGAGGGGATAAGGGATAGCGGCTCAATAGCAAACCACTGGTTTAAAAGGAAAAAGTATAAGGAAAAAGGGGGTAGAAATGGGGGAGGATTCAAAAATGTCAGCAAATGCACAACTGATGATTATAACTCTGAATGTGAATGGGATGAACTCGCTCATAAAATGGAAGCAAATAGCAGAGTGGATTAGAAACCAAAATCCCACCATATGTTGTCTACAAGAAACACATATGAGGGAGGTGGACATACACAAGTTTAAGGTTCAGGGTTTGAGGAAAATCTTTTGGGCATCAAATGAGAAAAAGAAGGTAGGAGTGGCTATTATGATTTCTGACAAAGCCAAAGTAAAAATAGATATGATTAAAAAAGACAGGGAAGGTCATTACATCCTGATTAAAGGCAGTATAAACAATGAGGAAATAACACTGCTCAATATGTATGCACCAAGTGGCATAGCACCCAAATTCATAAAGGAGAAACTGGCAGAGCTCAAGAAGGAAATAGATAGTAAAACCATACTAGTGGGAGATCTAAATATTCCTCTGTCAGATCTAGATAAATCAAACCGAAAAATAAATAAGAAAGAGGTAAGAGAGGTGAATGAAGTCCTAGAAAAATTAGATTTAGTTGATATGTGGAGAAAAATAAATAGGGACAAAAAGGAATAAACCTTCTTTTCTGCTGCACATGGCACATTCACAAAGACTGACCATGTTATAAGGCATAGAATCATTGCAAACAAATGCAAAAGAGCAGAAATATTAAATGTAACCTTCTCAGATCATAATGCAATAAAAGTAATAATTAGTAAGGGCACCTGGACAGGAAAATCAAAAACTAATTGGAAATTAAATAATATGATTCTTCAAAACCAATT
>NW_025343578.1:0-1310 GCF_016433145.1 Gracilinanus agilis
AGTGCTCTAAAATGTATAAGGACAGAAAGACTTTTGACTGAGAGGAGGAGTGGGGATCAAAGAAGATTTCTTGGAGACAGAATTTGAGGGAGGACTTGAAAGATAGATAAGAGAATAAATAAACTGTCAAATTAATCAGAAGTCCATTTACTACTGCTTTTTTTAAAGTTATTAAACATTTATTAATATTCATTTTTAACCTGTTTACATACTTTATGCCCCTACTTTCCCCTTCACCCCCCGCTCTCCCCCCGCCCATGACCAACGCACATTTCCACTGGTTGTAACATGTCCTTGTTCAGGGCCTATTTCCATATTGTTGTTAGTTGCATTGGTGTGGTAGTTTCGAGTCCACATCCCCAATCATGTCCGCCTCAGCCCATGCATTCAAGCAATTGTTTATCTTATATGTTTCCTCTCCTGCAGTCCTTCCTCTGAATGTGGGTAGCGTCTTTACCATAAATCCCTCAGAGCTGTCCTGTGTCATTGCATTGCTGCTGGTACAGAGGTCCATTACATTCTATTTTACCACAGTATATCAGTCTCTGTGTAAAATGTTCTTCTGGCTCTGCTCCTTTTGCTCTGCATCAGTTCCTGGAGGTCTCTCCAATTTGCATGGAATTCCTCCAGTTTATTATTCCTTTTAGCACAATAGTATTCCATCACCCGCATATACCACAATTTGTTCAGCCATTCCCCAATTGAAGGACATACCCTCATTTTCCAGTTTTTTGCCACTACAAAAAGTGCGGCTATAAATATTTTTATACATGTCTGTTTATCTATGATCTCTTTGGGGTACAAACCCAACAATGATATGGCTGGATCAAAACGCGGGCATTCTTTTATAGCCCTTTGAGCATGATTCCAAATTGCCAGCCAGGATGGTTGGATCATTTCACAACTCTACCAGCTATGCATTAATGTCCCAATTTTGTCACATCCCCTCCAACATTCATTACTCTCCCCTTCTTTCATTTTAGCCAATCTGCTAGCTGTGAGGTGATACCTCAGAGTTGTTTTGATTTGCATTTCTCTAATTATTAGAGATTTGGAACACTTTCTCATGTGCTTATTGATGCTTTTGATTTCTTTACCTGAAAATTGCCTATTCATGTCTCTTGCCCATTAATCAATTGGAGAATGGCTTGATTTTTTTATACAATTGATTTAACTCCTTGTATATTTGAGTGATTAGGCCCCTGTCAGAGTTTTTTGTTATAAAGATTTTTTCCCAATTTGTTGTTTCCCTTCTGATTTTGACTACATTGTTTTTGTTTGTACAAAAGCTTTTTAGCTTATTATAATCA
>NW_025343579.1:0-6862 GCF_016433145.1 Gracilinanus agilis
CATGAGAAAGTGTTCTAAATCTCTAATAATTAGAGAAATGCAAATCAAAACAACTCTGAGGTATCACCTCACACCTAGCAGATTGGCTAATATGAAAGAAGGGGAGATGTCCTAAAGTAGTGTAGAGAGGGGGAGAGGAGTAACTCCCCCCTCCAGCTCATGTCCACCATCTTAGAAGTAGAATTTAGGAAAATTCAAAGGCAGGTAGTATCTGAGATCAGGGTCTCTGCCTTATTCAACTGATTTCAAGATCAGTTGGACCAAAAACTTGTGGCTCCTGACATATTTTGTAATGAGAACTTGGCCCATTTCAAGTTGGGCTTCTTTTCCCCTAAACACACTTCCTATAATGAAATTGGAACCAAGGTCTAGAGAGAGGAATACACCTACCCAGTATCACAGTTAACAACTAATAGAGCTAAGATTCAACCCCAAGGGAAAGTTGCACTTTCTGCAATTCCATGTTGTCTTTCTTCAATTTTAATCTAATAGCTTTTTTCTAACACAGCTTTTTATTTATTGAAATCCAAACTTGAATTATTAGCAGACTGTGTATTTTTATTCTAATCTCTCTGCTAATTAATACATAATTAAGTCTCCATCCAGGCCCTTTTCACCACAAAGAAGTGACAGAAGAACGGAAATAAGAGACTTCTTGAATTTCAAAAAGTGGGGAGGAAAAGCTGCCATTTCACAAATGGCACTCAGCTACTTAACAATATCAGAATTCTGCTCCTAAAATCCTGAGCCTACATTAATGTTACCAGGCTCCTTTAGATCTCTGCACCCTCCCTACCTACATACAGGTAGCCACATTTTTGATGGCATTTTTTCCCCTTGGTGGCTTGGTAGGATTAGTATTATTTCTAATAGTGATGCTACTTGTCATCATAATTAGAACCATGCCGCATATCTGTAGAGAGTTTTATACTTTCTTTTTTTTTAAAGCTACATGTCAAATTTATTATGTACTTAAATGCAAGCTGTACATAACAGAGATATGCCATTTTATGTACAATCTTCTTTTTATGTTCTTCTTTTTATATGAAAATGTTTATTTTATTTCATGCTTGTTAAGTTCCTAATAAAATCAAATCAGGTTCAAGAACAGACAATCCAATCCCCTCATATTGCAGTTAAGGAAACTAAGGCAAAGAGATTTTTTTTCCAGTCCTAGATAAAATTGTATAGAAGTCAAAGATTAGGGGAGGGAGAAAACAAGAATCATGTAACCATGGAAAAATCTTTTTAAATAAATTTTTTAAAAGAATTCAAAACAGAAAAAAATTATCTTCTTTTTTGCCTCTTTCTGTATCTTCTGATCCCTTTGGTTCTTTCCTCTTTGCTGATCCCTCTATTCCTGAGCAATAACTGATATTCCGAATATTTCTTGGTCCTCATATTGTCCCCAAAACTTAGCAATTTCATTCTTTTCATTTGTCTCCCAGATAATGAGTTGTTAGCTAATCTGAAAAAAACTCACCAATTCCAGCTAAACTAATAGTGATTGATAAAAGCTTTATAGATTTATATTTTAACAAAGACCTTCAGTGCCTTAACTCAAGGGGAACAGAATGGTCTGATGAAAAAAGCATTTCCCCACTCCTTATGATGCTTCCCCTCTTTTTTTTTTAAATAATTTTTATTTTTTAGAAAAGTTATCATGGTTACATGATTCATGTTCTTACTTTCCCCTTCACCCCCCAACCTCCTCCCCCCACCCATAGCCGATGTGCGAATGCATGGTTTTAACATGTGTTATCAATCAAGACTTATTTCCAAATTGTTGGTAGTTGCTTTGGTGTGGTAGTATCGGGTCTACATCCCCAATCATGTCCACCTCAACCCATGTGTTCAAGCAGTTGCTTTTCTTCTGTGTTTCCTCTCCTGCAGTTCTCCCTCTGAATGTGTGTAATGTTCTTTTCCAAAAGTCCCTCAGAATTGTTATGGATCATTGCATTGCTGCCAGTACAGAAGTCCATTGCATTCTATTTTACCACAGTGTAGTGGTCTCTGTGTACAATGTTCTTCTGGCTCTGCTCCTTTCACTCTGCATCAATTCCTGGAGGTCTTTACAGTTCACATGGAATTCCTCCAGTTTATTATTCCTTTGAGCACAATAATATTCCATCACCAGCATATACCACAGTTTGTTCAGCCATTCCCCAATTGAAGGGCATGCCCTCCTTTTCCAGTTTTTTGCCACCACAAAAATCGTGGCTATAAATATTTTCGTGCAAGTCTGTTTATCTATGATCTCTTTGGGGTACAGACCCAACAATGGTTTGGCTGGATCAAAGGGCAGGCATTCTTTTATAGCCCTTTGGGCATAGTTCCAAATTGCCATCCAGAATGGTTGGATCAGTTCACAACTCCACCAGCAATGCATTAATGTCCCAATTTGGCCACATCCCCTCCAGCATTCATTACTCTCTCCTTTCATTTTAGCCAATCTGCTAGGTGTGAAGTGATACCGAAGAGTTGTTTTGATTTGCATTTCTCTAATTATTAGAGATTTAGAGCACTTTCTCATGTGCTTATTGATAGTTTTGATTTCTTTATCTGAAAATTGCCCATTCATGTCCCTTGCCCATTTATCGATTGAGGAATGGCTTGATTTTTTTTATACAATTGATTTAACTCCTTGTATATTTGAGTAATTACACCCCTGTCAGAGTTTTTTGTTATAAAGATTTTTTCCCAATTTGTTGTTTCCCTTCTGATTTTGGTTGCATTGTTTTTGTTTGCACAAAAGCTTTTTAATTTAGTATAATCAATCATTCCATTCACATTCAGAGTTATAATTATCAGTTGTATATTCCCCAACATTTTGGTATCCTCTCTTAGTTCTACCCTTTCTTCTTAGGCTATTTCCTTTTAAAACAATGATTTGTTTTAAACTAGTAACCCTTGTCCCCTCCCTTGATTTATTACCCTTTCTACCCCCTCCCTTATTTTTCCCCTCTTTTTATTTTTAAGGCCTAATGAATTCCCTCTCCCTTCTCCTCCCTTCCCTTTTTTGACCTCCCCACTCCCCTGCTCCCCTTAGTTTATCCCTTATGACTTTCTCAGTAGGGTTAGATAGAGTTCTATATCTCAATGGATAATATATAACTACTCTTCCCTCTCAGGGTTAATTCCACTGAGAGTAAAGTTTAAATATTACCTCTTAATGCTTTCTTCCTCTCCTTCTTATAATAGTGTTCATCCCCTCCCCTTCCCATGCCCTCTTTGTGTGTAATAGAATATCCTATTTTTCTTATTCATTCAAGTTTCTCTTGGTGTCCTTTACTATTCACTCCCCTCTTTCCCATCCACCCCCATATCATCTTAAACCATTTAGTACTCCAACCTCTCCCTGTGAATAATTCTTCTAATTACTATAATAGTGGATACTATAATAGTGAATAAAGTTCACTACAGAGAATTACACATAACATTTCTCCATATAGGAATACAAATAATTAGATCTTATTGAAGCCCTTAAAGAGGCAAATTTAAAAATTAAGAATTTTCATTCTTTCCCCTCTGTTTCTTATTTACCTTTTCTTGTTTCTCTTGGTTTTTGTGGTTGGATATTGAACTTTCCACTTAGTCCTGGTCTTTTCTGGGCAAATACTTGGAAATCTTCTATCTTGTTGAATGCCCAAACTTTCCCCTGGAAGTATACAGTCAGTTTTGATGGGTAGGTGATCCTTGCTTGTAAACCCAGTTCCCTTGCCTTTATGAATATCATATTCCAAGCCTTGGGGTCGTGTAGTGTGGAGACTGCCAGATCCTGAGTGATCCTGATTGTTGCTCCTTGATATCTGAATTGTCTCTTTCTGGCTTCTTGTAAAATTTTTTCTTTTACTTGGAAGCTCTTGAATTTGGCTATTATATTCCTGGGGGTTGTCTTTTCAGGGTTTAGTGTAGAGGGTGATCTATGGATCCTTTCAATGTCTATATTGTCCTCTTGTTGTAGAACTTCAGGGTAATTTTGATGAATAATTTCCTTTAGTATGGAGTCCAAATTTCTATTAATTTCTGCTTTTTCAGGAAGACCAATGATTCTTAAATTACCTCTTCTAGACCTGTTTTCTTGATCTGTCAATTTCTCAGTGAGATATTTCATGTTTCCTTCTTTTTTATCAGTCTTTTGACTTCGCTTTATTTGTTCTTGTTGTCTTGAGAGATCATTGGCTTCTACTTGCCCAATTCTTGTCTTTAGAGACTGGTTTTCTGCTATATTCTTTTGATTTTCCTTTTTGATTTGGTCTATCCTGTTTTCCAGCTGTTTGGTTTTGGTCTCCAATTTGCTTATTAATTCTTTTGATTTGAGGGCATCTTTTTCTAATTGCCCAATTCTAGCCTTTAGAGACTGGTTTTCGGCTATAATCCTTTGGTTTTCCTTTTGAATCTGGTCTGTTTGGTTCTTCAAGGCTTCCAGCTGGTCATTTCTGGTCTTCAATTTACTTATCAATTCATTTGATTTCTGAGCCTCACTTTCTAATTGCGAAATTCTGCCTTTTAAACTGTTATTTTCTTGCCAGATCCCTTCCATCTTTCTCATCATCTCAGATTTGAACTCTTCAAGAGCTTGTGACCAGTTTTCATTTTTGGGGGAAGGTTTGGATATGATTACTTGTTTGTTCTCCTCTGCTGTTTGCTCTGTTGTCTGGATTTTTTCTGTGTAAAAGTTGTCAAGTGTTAAAGAGTTCTTCTTGATCTTTCTCTTCTGGGGTTCTTGTATCTGGCTTGCCATTGTTAGCCCAGTGCCCTCTCAGCTTTATCCTCACGCCCAGCCCAGGGTCTGTCTGTGCTCTTTAGGCTCCTGAGGTCTCAGGTCTAGTTGTTCTCAGGGTCAAGCCTCCTGGTGGTCCCCTTGTTTGTTCCTCTGCCTGAAGCTCCTTTAACAGTCTCAGGGTGCTGCTTCCATAGTCGTGCACCCCTCTGTACTGGGTCTCCACCCAAGGTCCAGGCCTCCACTCAGAATCCACGTCTGTAGCTGGGACCGCGCCTGTGCTCAGGGTCTGTGTTCAAAGTCCATGTTCTTTAGCCTCTTGGGGTCTTAAGTCTTGCTGCTCTCAGGAACAGGCCCTGGTGGTCCCAGGTAGCTGTCAAGGACTTAATGGATGCCCCAAACTTGCTCTAGCTCTTGTGCGCTGGCTTTGGCACTATATGTGGTGTGTGTGGGGGGAGGGGGTTGCTCAGCTCGCGTTTTAGTGAGAGCTATTTCACCCCCTTATAGCATGGAAATGCCCCTATCCCACGTACCTTCAATGCTGCGCCCTGTTGTGGGGTCCCTTCGTTTGTCTGGATTTGTTTTTATGTCCCCTTGAGGAGTCCTATATGTTTTGGTTAAGCAGCTGCTTTTTACTCTGCCGCCATCTTAACCCGGAAGATCAGTTTTATACTTTCTTAAGCACCTGAACCTCTAGGATCTCATGTGATCTTTGCATCAATTCCCTGAGGCAATATTGTTATCCCAGCTTTATAAAAGAGGAAAGAGCTGAAAAGATTTGTCCCTTTGCTACTCAGGATATAGGAATTATCAAAAATCAACCATATCAAGCTTAATGAATCCCTACTCTGGACCTACTCCTATCATGGAAACAGACAAGTGAATCCACAGCCTTCAATACTCTGGTAAAGTGATTGAATATTGTTCAAAAGAAAAGAGGGAGGCTCATCAGTAGGTGATAGCACTAATATAAATAATTATAGAGGTAGAAAAAGAAGCTAAACTATTCAAAGAAATCCAGGGGAAAAATAAGATTCTGTTGTCAGAAGACCTGGGTTTGAATTCCAGCTCTGCTATTTCCAAGTTGTCTATATGGCCTCAGGCAAGTAACTCTTCTTCCCTGGGGTTCAGTTTCCTTCTCTTTAAAATGAGGGGATTAGATTCGATCATTGCTAATATCTCTTATCACTCTAAATCTCTAATAACTTAATAGAGTTTGTACAACCAATGTCACAGAACAAAATAAAACCATTTAAAGCAGTGATGGGTACACTCAGCCCACAGGCCAGAGGTGGCCCCCTGAAATGTTTTATCTGGCCAGCAGACATTATTCCTAATCTGACGAATACAAGTAGGATACAATACAATGAAACTTCAAAAGAGTTGCCTTAGAAACAGACTGACAGATAAGCATTTCCTTTCCTTTGGCCCCCTCTTTAAAAAATTTGCCCATCATTGTACAGTATAGCCAGGAAGTTAAGATGCCAACATGAATAGAAAAAGATCACCTCCCTTTATTGGAGCACAGATGGGGAGAAAGAAGCTCAGGCTGTCATTTCATTGGTGTGGAGAATTCAGAAGGTGGAAACTACCTCCAGTGAAAGTCTTAGAAAACTGTCTGAAGCACAGACATTAAGTGACTTGCATAAAGTCACACAGTGAAGAGGTGTTAAAGCAATACTTGAACCCAGGTCTTCTTGACTACAAGACTAGCCCTCTAATCACTAAAGAAGACCACTAATTACATCAAAAAGCAGTACTGGATTGTGAAATGAGCAGTCAAGCCAGTAAGAGGCCCTGTTAAGGTGATGAAAGGATATGAAATTAAAGCTGGCTTTTGAGGGATGAGAAGGATTCAGATAGGTCAGTGATGAGAACCTCTGGCAAGGTGCCAAAGATGGCATGCAGAGCACTCTCTGTGGGCCCCCAGCCATTCTCCCCACCCCCTTCTATTACTAGAAAGGCAGAGGGACTCAAGTGGAATTGCTCCCCTCCCTTCTCCACTGTGCCTAGCAATTTTTTTTCAGATCCCCTGCCTCTCCACCCAACAGCTCAATGGGAGCACTTTCTCTCTTCCTGTGTGGTGGAGGGTGGGGGTGGCAGGTGTGCCCAGCACTTGGTGAGGGGAGGGGCACAGCA
>NW_025343580.1:0-1632 GCF_016433145.1 Gracilinanus agilis
AAATGTTGGATTTAAGATAAAGTAAAACATGCAAAATCAAATGAGAGGACTTCCGGTTAAGATGGCGGCAGAGTAAGGAGCAGCTGCTCGATCTCTCCTGACCGAACCACACAGAACCCCTCAAGGGGAAATAAAAACGAGTCCAGAGGAACGAAGGAACCCCACAACAGGGCGCAGCATTGAAGGTACGCAGAATCGGGGCATTTCCACACTTTAAAGGGGTGAAACAGTTCACACTAAAACACGAGAGGAAGAAGCCCCTCCCCCACCCCCCACACCGCACAAGCCGGTAAACAGGACTGGGGCAACCAGAAAATCACTGGCAGCCCCTGAGCCCGTACCTGTGCACTGCAAGACGAGGGACCCCAGGTGGCTGGGACTCTCCCTGAGCGCCCACGTGGGTGAAGGCACCGCCTCCAGCCGGGACAAAGGCCCCTAAAACTCGGCCTTTCCCAAGCTCTGAAGGCCTCAGGGGCGAATAAAGATCTCCAGCCCACGGACTTTCACTACCTTCTGCAGGGGTGAAAGCAGGGCCCTAAGAGCAGCAGCGCAGGCAAAGGCAGTGCCCTAGGCTTGAATAACGATCTCCAGCCCAGGCTTGGACCTCCAGAGAGGACCCGGTGCAGGTGCAGACCCAGCGGGGCAGTGGAAGCAGCCCCAAAGACTGCTGAAGGAACCTGGGGCAGAGGGGCAGACCGGGAACTACCAGGAGGCCTGACCCCGAGGACAAGGAGACCGGAGGGCCCCCCCCCCCCCAAGCTTGCAAGGCCCAGGCAGACTCGGAGTGCAAAGACAAAGCGGAAAAGGGGCGGGGCTAACAATGGCCAGCAATAAGGAAGTCCAGAAGAAAAGGACCATCAAGAGAAACTCTGGACCACTGGACAACTTCTACACAGAGAAAATCCAGACAACAGAGGAGGGAAAACAAAAATCCAAACCTCCCCAAAAAAATGAAAGCTGGTCACAAGTTATGGAAGAGTTTAAAAATGAAATGCTGAGGAAGATGGAAGAAATCTGGCAAGAAAATAACAGTTTAAAAGGCAGAATTTCGCAATTGGAAAGTGAGACAAGACAACTGAAGACCAAAAATGACCAGATTGAAAAGGAAAACCAATCCTTAAAGGCTAGAATCGAACATTTAGAAACCAATGATCTCTCAAGACAACAAGAACAAATAAAACAAAGTCAAAAGACTGATAAAATAGAAGGAAACATGAAATATCTCAAGGAGAGAGTGACAGACCAAGAAAACCGGTCTAGAAGAGATAACTTGAGAATCATTGGTATTCCAGAAAAGGCAGAAATGAATAAAAACATGGACTCCATACTCAAAGAAATTATTCAGCAAAATTGCCCTGAAGTTCTACAACAAGAGGGCAATATAGACATTGAAAGGATCCATAGAACACCCTCTAAACTGGACCCAGAAAAGTCAACACCCAGAAATATAATAGCGAAATTGAAGAGCTTTCGAGTCAAAGAAAAAATCATACAAGAAGCCAGAAAGAGACAATTCAAATATCAAGGAGCACCAATAAGGATCACACAGGATCTGGCAGCCTCAACACTAAAAGAACGCAAGGCGTGGAATACAATATTCAGAAAGGCAAGAGAGCTGGGCCTTCAGCCACG
>NW_025343581.1:0-2257 GCF_016433145.1 Gracilinanus agilis
GCTTCTTTTTTCACAAAGTCCTTTTCTTTCTACCACTATCCATATTGACTGCCTTCTCCAATTATATTTGATTTACTTGTTAGAATAAATGTTGATTCCTCTCTTTGTAATCTCATTATCTAATAGAGTGCATTGAATAAAGTATATACCTAATACAAAATGATTGAACTGAAATGATAAAGTCCTTTTGCAAGAAGATACATCCAGTTCCAGAGAATTTCCTACTGTCATAGGATGAGAATTTGGCACTTATTTATGTGCTATGTCATTGATTTCTTACACACACACACACACACACACACACACACACACACACACACACACATTTTCCATTTCAGGGTAGAAGCAACTCTATGTTCATGATTTTCAATATACCTATCTAGATCTAACCTTTCCTCTGACCTCTAATCTTGCATCCCCACATGCCTTTCTGACATCTTGAACTATTAATCTATTAAAACTAATTTTAAACTTAAAATGTCCAAAATTGAACTCATTATCTCTTCCTAAACCACTGCACTCTCAAAACTTTCTTATTACTTTATAGAGCAACATCTACTATCAGTCCTTCAAGATTACAACCTAGGAATCATCTTGGATTCCTCTCTATCCTCAGCCCATATCCAAGATTTTCCCAAAACCTATTAGTTTCACCTCTGCCACATCTCTCAAATATGCCCTCTTATCTCCTCTGGCATTGCCACCTGTCTGGTACTGGCTTTTTTCACCTCACAACTCTTAGACTATTGAAATAGCCTAATAGAGGATGTGCTTGTCTCAGGTCTTTCTCTATTCTGGTACATCCTCTTCATACACTAAAATGATTTTCCTAAAGTGCAAATCTAAGTATGTCATGCCCCCTTCCCACTCAAGGAACTTCAGTGATTCCCTATTACCTCTAGGATAAAATATAAAATACTCTTTTGGGTATTCAGAGCCTTCAAAACCTCCACAAAACCTCCTCTGTCCAGCCCATCCTTGAGTGATTTCTTCTCATTCCAAATTCCTTTAGTACTTAGTGTCTATCTGTATCAACCATTCTATAATTACTTTCCATGTGTATCATTAGATATCTTTTCACAGGTACACCACTGCCCCACCCTGCTATATTATAGATGGAGTTATATTATTATCACATATTCATCTTTTTATTTTACATTATATACCATTTATATCTATATTAATTAAATTAATAATGTTAAATTACATTATATAATGATAATTTGCACAGCAATATGGAAAACAAAATGATGGACAGTTACCTGATTAGAATATAGAATGAACTGAGCCTGGCAGGAGGTGGCTTGTCCCAGGACAGTTGAAGCTCGGGTATATGAGGAAGGATTTGAACTGGGAGATGGATCTCAATCTGAGATTGGGTTTTGGGGACCTGGGAGGTCGTGATGAGGGTAGGCCATAGGTCAACTTGAATTACGAGCAACCTGCACCAACCAATTTCACAGTCCCAGATCCTGTGTTGTCCTTATATTGAATACCTGATCCTGATTTAATCACCAAGAAGAAGCAACAACATCTAACAGCAAAGCAACCTGATTTAGATTGAAACCAGTCTGGTTCAGCCAGACTGGCAACCGGCAACTGGCAACTGACAAGTCTGACTATCATCTATTCTAATATTATCATTATCATCATTAGCTTAGTTTTAAGGATTTCTTGTTTCCCCTCCTTCCCAATCATTACTCTGCTTCCCTTCCTAAGCCTGTTAACATTAAATCCTCAAACTTACCTAGATTTTGTGTCATCTCTCTCTTAGGGCTTAGTGATTATATCCTTGGGACATTTGAGGGAAAGAAGAATAGTATCATTCATAGTGAAATATAAAATATAATTCACAGTCAATTTAGCGTTATCCTATTTAGGCCAGAATAGTTCAGTTAGAAGTAGCTGTACAATTCTAATCACAAATTCGTCATTTGCCTGGCTATTCTGGGACACTGTTATATCTGATGTTGGGTTCAGCAGAGTCACAACAACTATTGCTGTGGGGTCCTTTGTGTTTCACCATCACAACTAAAGTGTTTCATTTAGGTATCACCCACATACTCAGCTTCAGCTCCTTATAACACTAGGATCATTACAATTATTCATTATATATATTTTTTTTTAATTTTAAACCCTTAACTTCTGTGTATTGACTTATAGGTGGAAGAGTGGTAAGGGTAGGCAATGGGGGTCAAGTGACTTGCCCAGGGTCACACAGCTGGGAAGTATCTGAGGCCGGATTTGAACCTAGGAA
>NW_025343582.1:0-3078 GCF_016433145.1 Gracilinanus agilis
GAGAGAGAGAGAGAGAGAGAGAGAGAGAGAGAGAGAGAGAGAGAGAAAGAAACTTTTTCTTTGATAGTTACACAGCTTTCAGCTTTCCAAAGAAGCCAGAGCTGATAGATATGGGGGAAGATTCAGATACTAAACAAATAAAATAATTTTCTTCCTCTCTGCAACAGCAATATAGATCTTCTTCTAGGTCACTATTAAACGGGTATGAGGGCCTAAAATGTATATTTTACTTTGTAGATAAAGGAAATGTCATATTATGTTAATGTTTTTACAACTATGATGCAATAATATATCTAAAATTGAAATCTGTCATTAAACACATTACTTAACATAAAACTATATTATTAAGTGGAAAATTATAATCACATAAGACACAATAACGTTTTTTATGCTACCAAAAAAATTTACTAATAAAGGAAACTAAAATGTCTGCTAAATAACAGAAGAATGTAAATAATTAAAATTAAATATATAGAAACAAATAGAAAGTTCTCTCATGGAACTCCATATGAACCTTATTCTGCTAAGTTTCATGAAGACATAATTAAAAATTGCTCTAGCTTTCCAACTTTAGTTGAATAAAGTAACTTTTAAATAAATAATCATTCAGGATTTGTTACACTTTTAGAAAAAAATCTTCAGTAAATAATTTCTTCAAAGCTAGCAAAAAGTTTCAAACTCTGGTCATTTATCCTTCATAATTCATATAACTCACAAGCCTCAATCCAAGATACCACAAAGTAAAAGGAAGTAAGGGAGAAAAAGGACAAAGAAAAATGACAGTGGTGTAATATAATTTTTTTAATGGCAGAAAGGTAGTTTTCAAAATAAAAGTATGGAAATATATATGTGTATGTGTATGTGTATATATATACACAAACACACACCAACACACACATACACATACATATAATATAGTGTTTACTCCAGAGTCATATAAACTGGAAGAATATATAAATACTATAGCCACCAAACTTCCAACCCAAATGAGAAATCTACTCTACAACATCTACTATGTATCATAAAGACCATCCTTAAATATTTTTTAACAGTGAGGACTAAGAGTGATAAATAAAACCAAAGATAGCCCACTTCATTTCTGTTACTTTTCCCATAATCATTTATGCCTTACTTGACCAAAATCAATGTCATATGACCTTCTGATTCTCATTGTGATGTCCTAACATATAAAGTTCTAATCCTCACAGGTAAAAATAAAAGGTTCATGCCATTCCTTCCCCACTCCAACATCTGATTATATCTGAACTATATGTCTATTCATCCTAAGTTATAATTCTGTTACATAGGCAATACAGTAAAATGGACACTGATGGGCAACATGAGTCAGAACACTTAGGTGGAAATTTCACCTCTGACACTTTCTAGCTCTATGTGGAATCACTGAATACTTATTTAAATTATTCAGCATTCCAGGGAAACTTCTAAGGCTATATAGGTCACAGAACAGTTACTTGTCAGGTTTGACAAAGAGTTTCCTCATCTGGAGTTCAATAAAAAAACAAACTTTGACAAAAACAAACAAAAAAACCCAAAAAAATAACTGTTGTAAATGTTACAGAAACAGAAGATCGTTTTCTTTATAAAAATCCACTTAGAGTCTTAGTAGATAGTCAAGGTTGGAGATGGGAGATTCTAGATTAAAATCTATCCTCAGATACTTTCTAGCTTTGTGAACCTAGGCAAGTCACTTAACACCCCCAACTGCCTAGAGCAGTGGATCCCAAACTTTTTTTATCCTACTGCCCCCTTTCCAGAAAAAATATTACTTAGCCCCCTGGAAATTAATTTTTTAAAATTTTAATGGCAATTAATAGGAAAGATAAATGCACCTGTGGCCATCACCAGCCCCCTGGATCACTGTAGCACCAACCAGGGGGCAGTGGCGCCCACTGTGGAATCACTAGCTTAGACTGTTTATCTCTCTTCTGCTTTGAAATTGATACTTAGTATAGATAAGGTTTCTTTTTTAAAGTTCACCTAAAAGTTTGCCCCTTTATGTCCATTATGTTCTTTGATCTTCATATTAAACCTGTGAAACAGATGCCATTATCATCCATATTCTAATATAGAAACTGAGGCACAGAGCTCAATGACTTCTCCAGGCAACAGTAAGTATATTCCTAAGAGAGGATTCACGGCCAGGTCTTTCAGATATTAAGTCTAGTGCTCTACACAATAGGCCATATAAAATACAATCATAGATAATTACAGCAATAATATTTCTCAGATTTTTTTCCTTAAATGGCAATAAAATTACTCCATGGAATCATATTGTAGAAAATATAACTTAGTTGTTTCAATTATTAGTTGTTAAATCTTGGACAAATCGTTTAAACTCTTTAAATCTTTCTCTTCATTTATAAAATAACCCAAGCAACTTTATCAACTACACAGGGCTGAAAGGCTCATTTAAGAATAGATATAGGGGGCAGCTGGGTAGCTCAGTGGATTGAGAGCCAGGCCTAGAGACAGGAGGTCCTAGGTTCAAATCCGGCCTCAGACACTTCCCAGCTGTGTGACCCTGGGCAAGTAACTTGACCCCCACTGCCTACCCTTACCAATCCTCCACCTATAAGTCAATACACAGAAGTTAAGGGTTTAAAAAAAAAAGAATAGATATAAAAGCACTTTGAAAGAGTCCTATACAGTGGCATTTATTCACTAGCACATAGTCATCAGACTCCATCTCTTTCTCCCTCTCTCTTACAGATTAGAAATTCTACACTATCAAAGGATAAGAACAGGCAGTTGTCAGAGGAAGAAATCCAAGCTATCCCCAGTCACATTAAACTAAATTTTGAATACACAATTAGGAGATTATAAAAGGAAGGAGGGAGGGAGAGAGAGTGGAAAGGAAAGGAGGAAGGCAAAAAGGCAGGCAGGAAGGCAGGCAGGCAGGCAGGCAGGAAGGAAGGAAGGAAGGAAGGAAGGAAGGAAGGAAGACAAATGCTGGTGAGGTTTCAGAAAAACAGGCACATTGATAAACTGTTGGTATAGTTGATAACTGGTCCAACCATTCTGGAAAGCAATTTGGAATTATAACCACAAAGTAAAAAA
>NW_025343583.1:0-11737 GCF_016433145.1 Gracilinanus agilis
GACTAAATTTCATCCCTGGCTTTTTGGTCATCCTTCTCTTTCTGGTCCGATTTTCTTTGTAGATCATCTTTTGCCTTCTTTGCTTCATTTTCAAGCTGGCCAATTCTGGCTTTTAATACTTTATTTTCTTGTTTTAGCTCATGTATTTCCTTTTTCAAATTGTCTTCAGCTTCTCTTGATTGTTTTTTGAGTTCCTGAAGTTCTTGAACTAATTGAGTTTTAAATTCTTGAGTTAATTGAATTTTGAGATCTTCCAAAGCCTGTGTCCAGTTCACTGGAACTACTTCCTCTTCTTCTATTTCTGTTTCATTTGCTCTCTTTTCACTTCCTTGAAAGAAGCTGTCAATTGTCATTTCTTTTCTCTTTTTCTGTTGCTTGCTCATGTTTTTTCCCTTCCTTGTTCTGCTAATTTGAACAGATGTATTTAATGATCGTTGATGAAAGATCTTCCCCCAAGGGGTAAGTTACTTTCTCTGCCCTTGGAAGACTTCTTGTCTGTCCAATTGTTGGGATTAAATCTGTATGCATTGGATTAGTCTGCCCTGAGGCTAAAATCTCAAAGCCTTGAGGGGAGGGAAAAACAAACAAACAAACAAAAAAACCAAAAAAGGTGGGGTGACAAGAAGGAGAGTTTTTTGCTAAACTGAGCTCTCCAGCAATGGGGTCCCCCTGTGCTATCCACTGTGTTTGGTCTGGTTTTCTTTCCTCTTGAAACCCTGTGTTCTCTATCTCGGTATGAGGAAGCCAAGCTGTCTACACTCTGGGGTTTGGCTCTCTCTAAGCCACCATCTTCTGGGTGTTTTTGCTGTGTTTCTCTGGTTTTCTCCTCCAGTCACCTCTCCAGTGTCTGTGTTTGACTCCCTGAGTCCTATGCCAGCAAGGCCCTCTCTCCCAACCGGTGCACCCACCAGCCCTGAGATTTCCCGGGCAGCTGGAGACTCCACACAGCATGTGGGGGAGGCGTCTTGGGATCCTGGGATTCCCCTTCTACGCCCTCAGTCCCAACAGTTCAAGTATTGAAGCCTTTTTCTTGGAGTACCTCTTTAGTTGTGCTGCAGTAGGGTTCCCCCTGCTCTGTCCCATTCTTAGATCCAGTCCTCTTTCTTCTCGAAGCACATTGTTTTCTATCTCGGTGCGTAAGGGTGCGGAGGTTTTAAGATTCACTCTGTCTACGCCGCCATCTTACCGGAGCATACTGAAGCTTCTTGATCAGGATCTCAGAGTTGTTTTAATTTGTATTTCTCTAATAGTGATTTAAAGCATTTTTACATAAGTATAACTTTAGTTATTTTGTCTGAGAACTGCCTGTTTATATCCTTTGATCACTTCTCACTTGAGCAGTGACTTATATTCTTATACATTCAATTCATTTCTCTATTTATTTGACAAATGAGACCTTTATTAGAGACTTATAAATTTTTTTTTTGCCATTAGGATTACTATGTACTAATCTCTATGCTATTTTCCCCTGTTATTTCTGACTAACATCTCCCCCAATAGCCCTCTTTTCTATCAGTTCCACCTCTCTTCTCTTATCTCCTTCCCCTCTTATTTTTCTATAGGGTAAGAGATTTCTATAGCCATTTGATTGTGCATGTTCTTCCCCCATTGAACCAATTCTGATGAGAGTAAGGTTCATGTGTTCCCCTCCTTACCTCCTCCATTTTCCTTTCCCCTGTAAATGTTCTTTCATGCCTCTTTTATATGCAATAATTTATACTTTCCAATTTTCCCCCTCCCCTCCTCCTACTGTATTCTTTTTTCTCATGCCTTAATTTTATTTTTAAATTTCATCCCACCATATTCAACTCATACCCTTGCCTTCTGTCAATATATACTCCTAACTGTCCTAATAATTATAAAACTCTTAGGAGTTGCAAGAATCATCTTCTCATAATTAGATATGTACATAATTTAACCTTATTGAATGTCTTTTGATTTCTCTTTCCTGTTTACCTTTTTATGCTTCTCTTTACTCTTGTATTTGAGATTCAAATTTCCCATTCGGCTCTGGTTTTTTCATCAGGAATTTAAAAGTTCTCTATTTCATTGAATTCCATTATTACCATGAAGGATTATGCTCAGTTTTTCTGAGTAAGTGATTTTTGATTGAAGTTCTAGCTCTTTTGCCCTCTGGAATACCATATTCCAAGCCCTCCAGTCCTTTAAAGTAGAAACTACTATATTTTGTGTTTTCCTGACTGTGGCTCCATAATATTTGAATTGTTTCTTTTTGGCTTCTTAATATATTTTTCTCCTTGACCTTGGAGTTTCAGAATTTGGCTATAATATTCCTGAGAGTTAGCCTTTTGGGATATTTTCCAGGAGGTGATTAGTGGATTCTTTCCATTTCTTTTTTACCTTTTGGCTCTAGACTAATAGAGAAGTTTTCTCTGATAATTTCTTGGAAAATGATGTCTAAGCTCTTTTTTAATCATGGCTTTCAGGTAGTCCAATAATTCTTAAATTTATTTTCTGGTTTTATTTTTTAATTTTATTTTCTCCTGGATTTATTTTCTAGGTCAGTTGTTTTTCCTTTCACGTTTTCTTCAATTTGTTATTCTTTTGACTTTATTTGATTATTTTTTTATATCTTGTGGTGTCATTAGTTTTTACTTGTACAATTCTAATTTTTAGGACATGATTTTCTTGAGTTAACTTTTCTATCTCCTTTCTCATTTGGCCAGTTCTACTTTTTAAAGGATTCTTGTCCTCAATGAATTTATGTTCCTCTTTTTCCATATAGCCAATTCTGCTTTTTAGAAAGTTTCTTTCTTCATTGGATTTTTGTGCCACTTTTATTAATTGGCTTATTCTGTTTTTTCTAAGCTATTTATTTCCTTTAGTATTTTTTGTATCTCCTTTACCAAGCTGTTGACTCATTTTCTTGATTTTCCCACATCACTCTCATTTGTTTCCTCAATTTTTCTTCTACCTCTCTTATTTGATTTTTAAAATCCTTTTTGAGTTCCTCCATTAATTCTTTTGGAGCTTGAGATTAATACATATTTTTCTTGGAGGCTTTGGATGCAGCAGTATTGACTTTCTGGTCTTTTTCTGAATTTGTGTTTTGGTCTTCTTTGTGTCCAAAATAACTTTCTATGTTGAGTTTCTTTTTTGTTGTTGTTAATTCTCTAGCCTTTTTCTTTTCTTTTTTTTTAAACTATTAAAGTTGGGCTTTGTAAGTGTGACGAAGGGAGTACTGTTCTAGGCTTCAGATTCTTTGCACAATTCCTGTCAGAGCTAGCTCTGGGGATCTACATGCTCTCAGTTTTTCCATAATGGTATGATGTAAGGAGAGGTATATTTTATATTCTCCCAGCCTATGCTTTGGTTTGTGAATAACCACAAGCACTGTTTTCTATCTTGTAACTCTGACTAGGGTCCCATGCTCCTATGTGACTGCAAGCACATAGAGCTAAGGCTCTTTCTCAACCTTAGGCTGCTCTATAAGACTCTGATCCGAATCTGCATATGGGCAATGCAACAAGAGTCTTGCACCCAGGGCCAGGAAAGAAATCCTTGTAATCACCTGCTGAGTAGTTATTTGACCCACCCTTATTGTCAGTGGCTGAGAGCTCAAGAAACCTTTGCTGCTGATTTAGGCTCCCCAAAAGTCTTTTGCCATTGTGGGGCCTGCCTGCATGTTGCTTTATGCTCTGTCCCAATTCATTGTACTAGATCCTTTGTTCCTGCCTTCTAAGTTGTTTTGGACTGAAAAATTATTTCATTCCATATTTTTGAGGTTTATGCTGCTCCAGAATTTGTTTTGGGGCTTTACATCATTGTTTTTTGAAGGTCAATTTGGAAAAATCAGATAGGTCTGTGTACCTTCTCTACCATCATGGCTCTATCATGTCTACTTTTGAGAGTAGTCCTGTGCCTTTGTAATTCAACAGAAAGAACCTTGAAATAATGTTACTCCAGTCCTCTTTCACCAGAAGTACAAACAATATGTCCACATTAATGGAGCCTTTCCTGTGTACAGAGTCCTGTGTTGGGGTTAGGTCATGTCATAATGCACATAATGCACTGAGTCTAATATCAGGAGAACTTGAGTACAAATCTAGCCTCAGAGACTTTCTAACTGCATGACCCTGGGCAAATCATTTAACCTTTCTTAGTTTCAGTTTCATCAACTATAAAATGGGGATAATAATAGTACCCAGGATTGTTGTGAGGTTAATATTTTTAAATAGCCCTTTGGGCATAGTTCCAACTTGTTCTCCAGAGTGATTGGACCAATTTATAACTGTAACAATAATACATTAGTATACCTATAAAATGGATAATTTTATTACATTAAATTTAAGTTTTTGTGCAAACAAAACCAATACAACCAAAAATAGAGGGGAAACAGGAAACTATAGGAGATTTTTATAGCATGATTCTCTGATAAAGATCTCATTTCTCAAATATATCATGAAATGAACCAAATATATAAAAATATGAGCCATTCGCCAAATGACAAATGGTCAAAGGATATGAACAGGCAGTTATCAGGATAAAAAAATCAAAGCCATCAATAGTCATATGAAAAAATGTTCTAAATCACTAAACAGAGAAATGCAAATTAAAACAACTTCTGAGATACTGCCTCATTACTATCAGATCAGCTAATATGACAGGAAAAAATGACGAATGCTGGAGGGGATGTGAAAAAATAGGTACACTAATGCAATGTTGGTAGAGTTGTGAATTGGTACAATCATTCTGGCAAACAACTTTGAACTATACCAAAAGGGCTATAAAACTATACATACCTTTTGACCCAGCAATACCACTGCTATGCCTGTATCCTAAAGAGATCAGAGAAAAAGACAAAAGACCCAATGTATACAAAAATATTTATAGAAATTCTTTTCATGAGAGCAAAGAATTGAACATTGAGGGAATCCTATCAGTTGGGGAATGGCTAAACAAGTTGTACTATAAGATTGTGATGGAATATTGTGCTTTTAGAAATAGCAAAGAGATGGTTTCAGAAAAACCTAGGGAGACCTATATGATCTGATAGAAAGTAAAATGAGCAGAACCAGAACATTGTACATAGTAACAGAAATATTGTAACAATAACCAACTGTGTCAGACTTAGCTACCCTTATCAAGACAACAATTCATGACAGTTATGAAGGACTCATGGTGAAAAGTGCTATCCATCTCCAGATAGAGAACTGATGGACTCTAAGCACAGATTGAAGCATATTTTTGTCTTTTTTCTTTCTTTCCTTCCTTCCTTTCTTCTTTGTTTCTTCCCTTCTTGCCACATGGCTAATATGGAAATATGTTTTGTATGACTATACATGTATCACTTTGCTTACCTTCTCAATGGGTAAGAAAGAAGTTGAGGGAGGGGAAGAATTTGGAACTAAAATTTTTTTTTTGTTTGAAAAAATGAGATACAGAAAAAACCACAGTGAAACAATGTCTACTCCAATGGACCTATGGTCTGAGTTGCAGTGATTAATTGTTGTAATAAAGATATCCTGGGGATATCAACTAGGAGAGGAACATGTTCTAGTGGGACTTTTGCTAGAGTAAGTAAGGAAAGACCTGGGTTTGAATCCTACCTCTAATACAAACTCACTATGTGACTCTTGTCTTGTCATCTTATCTCTCCAAGTCTTAGTTTCTCATCTATAAAATGGGGGCAATAGCACTTATATCACAGAGCTATAATGAGTATGAATAGAAATAATGTCTGTAAAACAATGTCTTATAAAAGCTCATCATACCTTTTGCTACCAATAGAACGTTTAATGAACATCTACTGGATATTTTATACAATGAGGGGGATGAAAAAGTATAAGATAGGGCTCCTCCCTTTCGTAATAACCACTCAAAATTTGTATAGTGTAAGACATTAAATTTAAGTTTTTATGCTAATAGGAAAGTTCTAAAGTAATATTGTGGTTGCCAATTTAAAAATATAGCTCAAGTCAAAATGACTTTCAGCAACTTTATTTACAAAGAGGTGGAAAGAGTGAAAGTGGAAAAATGTAGCTAAAAAGACAGATTTTAATAAGCCTACCAGCCTTTCTCTGGTGAATTGAGGCTCAGACATGTAGGGGCTTCCCCACATCCCTTGTCCCCATGTGAATTTCCCGGTAATCCTCAAGGCAGAAGTCTGGTGGTGTCTTCAGCTAGAGTTCCAGTAATTCAGCCTTCTCTAGGAAAGGAAGGCCTCTCTGGAACCAGTCTCTCCAGAAGCCAGGAAAGGAAGGCCAGCTGCTCACCCAGGAAGCCAACACAGGATCCTGGGAAAGAGTATCCTTTGTTAGTCCAGCTCAATGATGCAAAGTCTCCAAAGACAAACTCCAAAGAAGAAGAAGTTCAAAGGAGAAGTCCAAAGGAGAAGACCTTTGGACAGGAAGTTCAGGACTTTTTATAGTCCTTTTTCCATGTTACTTCCTGTCCCTTCCCCACTTTATGGGAATCAATCACAGTCTTTCAATTTGCCTAGCACTGCCCAAGGGGGGTGGCAGTAGCCTTTGGAGATGTGAGCTTACTCTAGTAAGTAACTCTGAGTTCTTTTAGTGTTAAGTAGGGATGCTTTGAGTTCTTGATTTGTTTAGCTAAAAATAGGCAAGGGGAAAGTTAATCCTATCTTCACAATAGTGCTTCAAGGTTGATTTTATAGATTGCTATGAAAAAAAGCTTAGAAGATCCTCAACTAAGTTTTGGGATAGCAAAGACAAAAGACAAAGTGAACAGACATGGTTGAGTCAATTTTAGCAGTCTTGGAGGGAACATCCACATCCCTGAGATCACAGATGTATTAGAGTATTTGTGTGGTTTGCAAGGCCCTTTTGTAGATAGTAAAAGTGAGGTAATGGCAGCACTTATCACAGGGCCTGGCACAAAGTAGGTGCTTCATAAATGCTTATTGACTTGATATACTTGGTAAGTGTCTGAGGCAGGATTCAAATCCATATTTCTTGATTTCAAGACCAGGACCTATTTGCCTTTCAAATAGCTAACCATCTATATCAGAGATTATTGAAAGATTTCAGGGGGTTCATAAATTTGAGTGGGAAAAAGTTGCCATCTTTACTTGTACTGACCTCTCACTGAAATTTAGCATTTCTCTCAATAAGAGATTCTTTTAAAAATCTTATTCTGTAAAGGAGTCCAGAGATTTCACCATTTTGCTCAGTGGATTCATGTAATATCACAAAAGTTAAGAACACTTAGTCTAGTTGGAGAAACAAGATAACAGTGAATGAAAAACAATCTTATTTAGTGATGAAGCCTCAGATTCCTACAGAAGTTCAGAGAAGAAGCTCATTGAGGCCTGGAGTAGTCAGGAAATGTTCCCTAAAAGGAACTTTAAAAGGGACTTGAGTTGGGGCCAGAAACAGTAGGTCAGGCTTGGTGAAAAATAATCTCTCGACCTCAGTTTCCTTTTCTAAAAAATGGGGACCATATCCACCTCCAAAGGAAGTGTGAGAATCAAATGAGATAATGAACATGAGACAGCTTTCGGAAACAGGAACAGACTGTGTAAGTGTGAGCCATCATCATTCCTATGTACTTGGAGGGGAGAGGGGTCTCTGTTGTTATGTTGCTATCCATGATTTGAATAATCTGTCCCACCATGTCCTTTCATTCAGGTGGCTTACAGAGAATTGGTCACGTAACTCTGATAAACACTTTAATTAATTTGAGATTTTATATTCAATTGCATACTGGCTGTGTTAGCTAAAGGACCCCAAGGGAGGCCATCTGTCTGATTTTCTAAGGTTATGTCAAGGGACTCCTTCTGTTGAAGTAGCAGCTGCCACTCAGATGGCATGTCATTTCCCCCACCTGGCGCCTACATTCCTGCCTGCCCTTTTCTTTGGCCTCACCTGGCTGAGTGGGGGAGGCCAATCATCACTACCTGCCTCTTTCCACTTGTAGTTGTTGTTGCTTTCCTATTGCACCAGGTCAGTAGGCTGTTCCTTTGGTTCAGAGCCACACTTTCACCTGACATATTCGAATGTGATGCTTTTTCTCCAAATGAGGTAGAGTAGTCAAATGAGGTCACTCACATAGAAGAAAAAAGAGTCAACTCTGAGACATCAAACTTATAGAGGTTAGCATTATCTAGCATCTAAGTCTGGACTCCCTTTGGCCTTAAAAAGCATAGAAAAAGAACCAAGATCTCTAGGCCTAATCACTTAACTCATGACATGATCTAAGACTATACAAACTTTCTGAATCTCAGTTCCTTTGTCAAATGAGGAGAAAATCTGTGCTATATTCCTCACAAGATAGTTATGAAGATGAGTATAATCTGACCATATTCATCAAGTCCTTTTACAATGAATACTCACCACTTCATGAAGTCAAGCATCCTCTGTGAAGTCCTTCAAGAATTCTATACTGGTCCACTCTCCTTGAATTGCTCACATCTTGCCCCATGCCTGGAATGTGCTCCCCTATCTATGTTGAGTTCCAGGGTTCTTGAGCCCCAACTCAAATGCTTGTTTCTCCAAGAAACTCACTGATATTCCTAATTAAAAATGGAAAATAATCTTTCTTTTCTTGAACCTCATCTCACTTTATATATCTTGGATACTCTTTATTCATTCATTTATTTGTAATTGATTAATTCAGAATATTTTTTCCATGGTTACATGATTCATGTACTTTCCCTCCCATCTCCCCTCCCCACCTCTTGGAGCTGACAAGAAATTCCACTGTGTTATACGTGTATTATTTGTCAAGACCTATTTCCATATTATTCATATTTGCAATAGAGTGATCATTTTAAAATCAACATCCCCAATCATATCCCCATTGACCCATGTGATCAGTCATATGTTTTTCTTCTGCATTTCCGCTCCCCCAGTTCTTTCTCTGGATGTGACTAGTTTTCTTTCTCATAAGCCCCTCAGAATTGTCCTGGGTCATTGCATTGCTGTTAGTATAAAAGTCTATTACATTCAGTTGTACCATAATGTATCTGTCTCTGTGTATAATGTTCTCCTGGTTCTTCTCCTTTCACTCTGCATCAATTCCTGGAGGTCTTTCCAGTTCACATGGAATTCCTCCACTTCATTATTCCTTTGAGCAATAGTATTCCGTCATCAGCAGAATCACAAGTTGTTCAGCCATTCCCCAAATGAAGGGCATCCCCTCATTTTCCAATTTTTTGCCACCACAAAGAGTGCCACTATAAATATTTTTGTACAAGTCTTTCCCCTTATTATATCTTTAGTGCACAAACCGAGCAGTAGTATTGCAGGGCTTGGATACTCATACGCTATTCTGTGCTATATTTATTTCTCTCTGTGTGTCCTGTGTCTCCTTTTACTAGACCATAAACCCCTCGAGGCTAGAAATGATCTTATTTATCTTATCTCCTTTGGTTTTGAGGGATTACTTCTTGAGATAGGTAAAAGATGGGTATGGATACCAAATACTAGAAGACAATGTATCAGATCTCATCATTACAAAAAGATCATTAAAATGAGTAATAAGTGACCTATATGATTAATTTCATATCTTTACAAATGTTCATTAGGATAATTCACAATCCACTGATGGCACCTTTGCTGAGGGTACAAGAAGGGAATAGACATTCTTTTATAAGCAATACTCTATAGTATTATAATCTACTGCATTGCATAATTGCTACAATCACAAAATTGACTGAAATGTATTGACTATACAAACGAACATTTTTCAACATTTAAAGAAGAGGGAAAAAACCATATATTAAATTATGAATATTACATATAGATTTAAAAACATATATATTTCAAATTGAACATGGTAGTTTCAACACTGCTTTACTCATCTGTGTCCCATTCTGAATTTTCTTTTGCTCTCATGTTTGCATTTTTAAATGATTCATCAATATTTTTGGGTATTATTACCTTTAACCTTGCTTCTTTTCAAAACCTTCCTATCAACAAGAAACTAATAAACTTAAAATTTTTTCTCTCCCTCTCATACTTTCCTCATCCACAAGGAGGCAGATATGAACATAGTCGTACATATATTATCATATAATACATATTTCCCTGTTCGTCATGTTGTAAAATGAGATAATTGCTTATACTAGAGAAAAATTTGTGAAAGAAATAAAAAATGAGGTGTTTCAATTTGCATTTGGACTCTATGACAGTGGATAACTTTTTTTTTGCCATGAGTTTCTTGGAGTTGTCCTAGATCTTTGCCTTGTAGATAGTAGTTAAATTATTCACAGCTGATCATTATATATTATTGAGGGTTTTTACTTTTTATTTTTTAATTTTGGGCAGGGGTTACACATGTATTATCGTACAAAACATATTTCCATATTGTTCATTTCTGTAAGTGAATAATCATATAAAACCAAAACTCCAAAACATAAACCCAAATAAACAAGTGAAAAATTGTATGCCTCCATCAGCATTCCAAATCCAAAAGTTCTTTCTCTGAAGGTGGATAGCATTCTTTGTCATAAGACTTTCAGAATTGTCCTGGATCTTTGCATTGCTGATAGTAGCCAAGTTTATCACAGTTTATCATTCGACAATATTGCTATTACTGCATACAATATTTTCTTGGTTCTGCTTATTTCACTCTGCATCAGTTTATGTAGGCTTTCTGGCTCTTTCTGAAATCATCCTGTTCATCATTCCTTACAGCACAATAGAAATATTTTAGAACATATAGTTTCTTTTACTTTTTCCTTGATCACCTTATGAAATAAACCTAGTAGTAGTAATGCTGGATCAAAAATTTTATAACTTTTATAACACAGTTTTATAACTGTGTATAATTCCAGATTGCTCTCTAAAATGGTTGGATCAGTGACCCCATTTTTCTACATCTTCTCTAATATTCATCATTTTGCCCTTTTTTCATTTTAGCCAGTCTGATAGGTGTGATATGATTTCTCAGAGTTGTTTTGATCCCCATTTATCTAATCAATAATTAATTAGAATATTTTTTCATATAGTTATATATAACTTTGATTTTTTCATCCTAAAATTGTATTTGTATATTTTGACTATTTATCAATTGGGAAATGGCTGACATTCCTATATATTTGACAAAGTTCTCTATATAATTTAGATATGAGATATCTATCTGAGAAACTGTCTATAAAATTTTTTCCCAACTCATTGCTTCCCTTCTAATCTTGGCAGCATTAGTGTTATTCATACAAAATCTTTTTAATTTAATGTATTCCAAATTATCCATTTTACATTTCACAATGCTTTTTATCTCTTGTTTATTCATAAAGATCCTATCCATAAATCTAATGGGTAATATGTTCCCTGTTCTTCTCATTTGCTTATAATATCTCCCTTTGTACCCACATCATGTATTCATTTTTTTTTCCCAAATGGCTGCTTAAATTTATTTGCTTGATGCTTAATGGTCCTGGCACAAAATAAAAGTTAGCCAATATTAAGAGAATGGAAACACTGATTTAAAAAAATCATAACAGCTTGATAGAAATTAGTGTTTACACAAAGTAATCTTAAATATTTTTGCCAGCAAATAGAAAATGAATGTAACAGACAGGACACCAAGAAGGCTTTACACATTTACGTTCATCACCTGACCATATTTTAGTCACCATAATATCTTCTCTCCAGATTTTAAAAAAATAGTTATGTTGTTTTCTATAACATATCAAAGCTTTTTTTTTTGTACAAAATCAAATAGTGGCCAACAATTCACAACAGTGCAATAGGTAGAGGAGGATACAACCACATCCAAGAGGTGCTGAAAATAAATACTCAAAATTCTA
>NW_025343584.1:0-1890 GCF_016433145.1 Gracilinanus agilis
ATAATATTTAGTATTATGCATACTAATTTTAATCTCTAGAATACAGCAAGAGAAAAATTATAATGATGACCATGAAAGACTTATCTACTTTAATTAATACAATGATTCAAGAAAATACCAAAGGACTAATGATGAAAAATATTATCCACCTTCAGAAAGAGAAATAATAAATTCTGAATACAAATTGAAGCATATTGATTTTTCTTGCTTTTTCTTTTTTGCAACATGACTAATATGGAAATATATTTTGCATACCTTCACAAATACATTGGATATCATATTGCCTTCTGAAAACATACAAAAAGGGACTGGAGAGAAAGAGAGAATTGGGGACTCAAAATGAATGTTAAAAATAAATAAGCATTTAAGAAAAAATAGACTGAGCTTGATGATCATCTTCTTCATTAAGCCTTCCTTTACTTTGTCATGCTCCTATTCTTATTGGATCTTTTATAAATTCAATTTCTATTATATTCCATTAATGTGCTAGAGCCAGTTTATATAGGCCCATGAGAGTCGAACATTAAATTTTCATTGTGGACATTAATACCTTGACAATTAGCAAATACTATAAAACAGGGCTTGATTCATTGTTTTGTTGACTTCTAATCTAAAGAAGATAATGGAGAAAATGTTAATAATGTAGGTTAGACTTTAAATATTTGTCTTTTAAAATATTTAAATATTTGTCGTTTACTTTCAAAGAGTTGGTTGTAAAACATTTACCAGTCCACACCTTATTAGGCCTCTCATGCACTATGAATCATGCTTGTTAGGGCATATATCTTATTTTCCTTAATGTAATGTCTTACTTATTAGTGTAGTTCTCTTCTCTCCACCCTCTACTTTAGGATATGCTCAGCTGATATTACAGGCAACTGCAACGAAGCTTGGGGTGGAGTGCTTGGCACATGGTAGGTGCTTAATAAATATTGACTGATTGATTGACTCTCATTAAGCTTCTCCATCACACATGCTTGGAAGCTAGACAACACTTGTGCTTGTCTATGATACCCAGTGAGTAAGCCTCAAAAGAAATAGTTGGTAATGAAAAGGGTTGCTACATCTATGCTTCCTCTATAGGCTTAGCATGTTACTCTGCAAACAGTGAATACTTAATTTTTTTTCAAATGAATGACCCTAAAGTATAAAGAATTCTGTTTTTGAAGTCAGAGGACCTGAATCTGAGTCATGCATGCTACCTGTGTGAACTTGGATAAGTCTATTAACCTCTCTGGGTCTTAATTTCTTTATCTGAAAAATAAGTAGTTTGAATTAGATCATCTCCAAGGTTTTTTCTAACCCTAAGTCCTGTTATATACTAAGGTACTTTATTTCATTTTTTTAAAATAGGGCAGCAGAGGTTCTGGGTTAAGATGGCGGCAGAGTAAAAAGCAGCTCTTAACCTCTCCTGACCGAAACACACAAGACTCCTCAAGGGGACATAAAAACAAGTCCAGACGAACAGAGGAACCCCACAACAGGGCACAGCGTGAAAGGTACGTGGAATCGGGGCATTTCCATGCTATAAAGGGGTGAAACAGCTCTCACTAAATCGCGGGCTGAGCAACCACCCCACCCCAAACCCCTCCACACACACCACCTATAGCGCCGAAGCCAGCTAAAAAGAAATAGAGCAAGTTTGGGGCACCCATCGAGTCATTGGCAGCTCTGGGGCCTGTTCCTGAGAGCAGCAAGATTTAAGACCCCAAAAAGCTAAAGAATGCACACAAATGCTGAGCGTGGGAGCAGGACGCAGAGAACAGACGCAGGGTACAGAGCGCGGGAACAGAGAGCAGAGAGCAGAGAGGTGCGGGCGGAGGCGTAGGTGGAGGCAGACACAGCCACAAGCTAAAGCTCTGAAACCCTGAGTGGGAAACCAGTGCAGAC
>NW_025343585.1:0-12574 GCF_016433145.1 Gracilinanus agilis
ATTCAGGGGAAAAAATACAATGCTCTCAAGCATAAAAATGAGAGAGAAAAAAACCTCAAACATTGTATATTACACATAGGAAGAAAATAATAAAAGAATGTTTTAAAAATCAAAATATATATATAGCTTAGAATTAGTGAAAGGTTTTTCACCCAAAAGTGAGATCCATTTCCTGTTAAGCTTTTGCATGAACTGTGAAGGTAAACAGTTTTTACAAAATAGCAGATTCATAATGCTCATCCAAATAAAGTACCATAATTTCCAATAACACATTTAAAGACAATAGCAAATAAACTCATCATTGCTACTTGTTATGACGTTTAAAAATTGTATACTTGTCAGAAATTCAACAGGTATAGTAAATCATTCAACCTTGGCTAAGATATTTTCTTAACACTCTATTACTGCCTCCATGGCAATTGTGGGGCAGAACCTAAAAATATCTGATTAAAAAAACCTTCTGGGCCTAAATTATCCTCAGGAATTCTAGATCTTTCTGATAGGAATGCAAGCTAAAACATAGAGACAAAACATCAAGCATACAGGAGCTCTGCTGGCTTCCTGTGTAATATACAAAAGCTTGGGCAGGAAACCTCCATTTGTTTCCTCTACTCCTTTAAGACAACATTCTTTATAATAAATATATAAAATCTTATCATTCATACAGAAGGGTACTAGGCATCTAAAGTCAATTCTAAAGACCTCTTATAAAATTATAATTTTAATTCTCAAGGCATTAAAATCTTCAAGGTTGTATAAGTAATATCAAGATTGAATAAAAACTTAAGGCATGTGGTCCTATAGTTGAAATGACAAATCCAGTATACATAAGGCTTACGGGCTTTTTACAACTTAAGAAATGTTTAAGATGTTCATAAATGGTACAGATAACAATTAGATTCATACAGGTAAACTTAGGGAAAAAAATGAAACCTTAAAGAAATCAGGAAATACAATATAAGGAACAGATTACAAGCAATGCAGTAAAAAACCCTTTTTTACCAATTCTAATAGATTTGTTCACTATTTGGAAGTTACAATAAAATCATAAACAGAATTTATCTAGCAGCCAAAACTTCATTAGCTTAAAATTATTCAGTGCAACAAAAAGGTCAACTTAATAGCAAAATTAAATCACATAACAACAATCAGCAAAACACAATAAGATACAGAAACTTTTTAAATCCCATACTGTCTGAGGTTTTTAAAATCCACCTCTGGTTCAATTCAAGTTCCTTTTAACTGAGCTCTGCATTGAGCACAGTGTGGATGACTCCATAAGGGTTATATAGTTCAAAGTCTTGGGCAGGCCAGTGTGTGTGTGTGTGTGTGTGTGTGTGTGTGTGTGTGTGTGAATCCCTCCCCTGAGTTTCAGGCAAGATAATCATAAAGAATAGTTTGAAATAGGCCACGGAGTCCATGCTTGCCATTTTACTTCCTGTTTGAAGAGTAAAAGGTAGGGGCCACCTGGAAGCCAACTTGGGGTAGGGGCTAGAGAAGGCCACAGGTTGGAGATCCCACATGGAGGGCTTGTGGTGGTAAGAAGGGGGCTAGAGAAGCTTTCTTCAGATTAAAAGTCATTAACATCTACAAGGAAACACCCCTGGGAAAGTCCCAGGTTTGTGAAATGAGAGAAAAGGTTTTTTTTTCCTTTGGATACTTCCCAAATCTTTTTTTTTAATTTTTTTTATTTTAAACCCTTAATTTCTGTATATTGACTTATAGGTGGAAGAGTGGTAAGGGTAGGCAATGAGGGTCAAGTGACTTGCCCAGGGTCACACAGCTGGGAAGTGTCTAAGGCCGGATTTGAACCTAGGACCTCCCGTCTCTAGGCCTGACTCTCAATCCACTGAGCTACCCAGCTTCCCCCATACTTCCCAAATCTTAAGCAGTGGCAGCAGCAGTCTCTGGGATCAGCATCAACTGGTGGGGGCAGCTGGGGCAGGTGAGCAGGAGGCAAAGGAAAGAGTCAGCAGCAGTAGACAGGGCACTGGCTGAAGTGACAGGCAGCATCAGAGCCAGCAGAAACAGTTAGGGGTCAGCATCAGAGGCAGCAGCAGGTATCCAGCATTGGAACAGCCTAGCAGGAGCTGGGATCGGGACTAGGTGTCAGGAAAAAGCTATGGACCTAGGGACGGTCTGGCAGGCGGGGCCAGCAGTCATTGAAACCAGGTTCATGGGGAATGTATGAACTAGCAGTCAGGAACAGGCTGTTGGAAAAATGACATTCTCCTTTCCCAGAAAAATAGCCGAGTGGCTGGGGAGAATGGGGAGAAGAGAAAAAACAAAACCAAAAACTTTCCTTTTTCAAAAAATTGCTCAAAAGAACTGAGCAAAGTGGCCAAAAATAGCACAAGAGCAGGTCTGAGGCTCCAGGTAGGATTTGGAGGTGTCTCAGAGTTGCATAGCTTGGTAGGCTATCTGAAAAATTGAGAATTATGTCTCCAATGTGGTTGCCAGAACTGTTATGAATAATATTGATATAGGTGGATATGTTCAATAAGATGAATAGTTTATTATAATCCATATTGGTAATTAAACCACGTGCCTGCTAAGATCTAATTCAAATCCCCCGCCATTACCTTCTGCCCACCTGGCTGCCTCGTACAAAAAAAGAGCATCTTCCAATCACATCAGGAGTCTTACATATCTGCTTATGTAATAACACTTCCTGCCTACCTGTATTACAAGAGGAATCATGGGAAATGTAGTTTTCAAGTCCCCTAAAATCCACAGGAAGTTTATATCATGGATCTTGATAGTAAGATGAATGAACCCAAATTTCCACTAATACACACTAGAAGTAACGGAATAAAAAGGTAACAAAATAAAACTACATGCCCATGGCTAATCTACCTGCTCAAACAGCCCATTCCATTAAAGTTGCAAGCCAGGAAGAAAAGAGGGCTAGCCATGGAAGACCACCCAACTTATCTCCTGTCTACATCAGCTCGTAATGACAGGAAGTCAGTGGTCTCCTGGGAAGTGTAGTTCAAAGGCATAAGATTTCCAATTACACAATTCACTAACTTAACCAATGTCCTTTTTGGAAAGTACAGTGTCAAGGAGGGCAAGTTTCACCTGGATGAGAGTAAGGTTTGTTTGGGCCTCATTGTCACAGCAATAAGGGAATGTTTGGTAACAAAGCCAGTGACCTCAAAGAAGCTGGTCTCAAAATCCACCATTGTGAAGCTCACAGCAGACCAGAGCCAGCCAAGAGAGAACTTGGAGGCAGAGGAATACTATAGTTGTACTTTGCCTTGGAGGAGCTCTGACTACTACAAAATTACTGTCCTGGTGAGTGTCCTCCTTAGCACTCATCCAAAGGGTAGGAGAAGGGAAAAAGAGGGGAGGCTTGATGGGGAAAGGGTCCACTTAGCCTCCACTCAACTTTTTGTCACTTTTAAAGAAAGAGACTGTCCCAGGCCCCTGTGTTGTGGGTGGAGGTGGGGGGCAGTAACTTGCCCAAAATCACAGAGTGTCGAGTATTTAAATCCAGGAAAACCTTGATAATGTAAAATTTAAATTAATATCCAATAACTCCAAGTATTATGTTTTATAATATTATTAATAGTCACTTGAAGCAGAATAAAAGGACAAAAGAAAAGACTGAGTAAAGCCAGTTTTCCCAGCCATTTTTGCAGGAAAAGAGAGAGAGGGCTGGGGTCTCACAGAAACTTTATCTCCAAAATGTAAGGACATAACATGAAAACAAAAGTGGGATGCTGGGATAGAGTCCTGGGGTTCAAAATTCTAATTACACAGTACTCATTTAAAATGGCACTCTGAACAAAAGAAACTCAAACACACCCAGAGAAACAGAGGATATAAGAATTCTGCCCCCACCCCCACCAAAGATTAGTTGGCATGTATGTGTGACTCAAGTCACATGGAACTTCAGCTACCAATGGTTCCCCACCTTCTTCCCAAACCTCAGTTTCTCCATCCATAAACCGAGGGGGTTAGAGCTCTGATGCCCCTTCCAGATCAGAAGTCTCATGCTCCCAGGGTGTTAAGAGTGTATGTACACAGTTAAAACCACAATTCTGTGATCACCTTCTCTTTTTAGCCCAACAGAAAAGCCTTTACCCAAGTAGAGAGGAAACTGAGCAAGATAAAAGAACCGAGACAGTCTTTGATCAAATCTAGCCTGCTTCTAATCTATCTTATGTTCTTCATTCTCTGTTACTTACATTTGTTACCCAATGCCTTTGTACCTCCATGAAACCATCCAAGGTGAGATAACTGGCCAAAACCCAGTCATTAAGGATCTGGCCCATAAAAGGAGAGATTATGTATTTAGTGATGAATTATTCGAGGGCCAGGGCCAGGTATGGAGGTTGAACCCATCCTTATAGCCAATGTGAGAGAGTAAAATTACAAGGAGGTCTCCTCAAAGTTAGAATGAGAGAAGAGAGAGAGAGAAAGAGACAGAGAGAGAGAGACAGAGAGACAGAGACAGAGACAGGCAGACCCAGAGAAAGAATAAGGCAGAGGGAGAGAGAGAGAGACAACGAGTCTGAGAGATGGAGAGATAGTGACAGAGAAAGGAGGAGAAAGAGAGGGAGAAAGAGGGCGAGAGGTTAAGAAAGAAGCAGAAACAGAGAAATTGATAGACAGAGAGGGAGAGAGAGAAAGGAATTATGAGGCAAAGAAAGATGAAATGAGAAACTTCTGACCAGGGGAGGACTTTGGGAGTCCATGCACACCAGCTGAATGTCATTACTGAGAGTTGTTGGGCCCTGCTGGCTGTAGTCATTCACAGGAGTGTGGAGACTGGCTGCCCTTCCAAGGTAGGGAAGGCAAGGGAAGTAAGCTGGTGCCTGCAGAAAGCTGGGGACTGTAGGAACTAAAACTGTCTGCTTCTAGTGGCAGAATTTCTGGACACCCTGGTCAGATCACCTGAGGTCAATCACAGACTAGGCTGTGTCAGGGGGAATACGGACCACACTTGGCTGTGGATTATAGAAACTGGAAAAAAATAAGGACTCAGGAAATAACAGAACAAAATCCTTAACTGAAGCCATCATCTCGCAAGCACACTTTCTCTCCTGAGACCACCCCAGGGAGAGCAGGAGATACTAAATAATCAATAGTTGCCACAAGACCAAGCCCCTAGCCCCAATATATTGAACTCTGAGTTAAAATTCCTCTACATCACAGTCCTTGGAAGGTGACTGGTGACAGAGGGGATGTTGGCATAATTCAAGGCTCTGTATGTTAGATACAGGATGGAGAAATTTCCATTTTCTCATCACCCTGAAGGTGACCAATCTACCTTTCCCTCCCCTGTGCCCAATTATTCTCAAAGTCAGTTATTTCCCGACAAAATATTGGGGGTAGGCTCCCCAAAGTAATTTGACAAATGGGGTGAGAAACTGTGTGTGTGTGTGTAGGGGGGGGTCACAAGGCACCTCCTTTATGCTGCTGGCTGCAAAGAACTTTACAAACCTGTTTGTGATACCTAATTATCCAGAAGATATAAGGGGTCCTAATTTCCTTTACTCTTGGGAAAAATCATCTATCATCATTTTGTTTATACAAAAACTTTTCAAATTAATGTAATCAAAATTATTCATTTTACATTTTATAACATTCTCTATCTCTTCTTTTGTCTTAAATTCTTTAATTTCCCATAGATCTAATAGGTATACTATTCTACGTTCACAGAATTTACTTAAAATTTACTTCTTTATATTTACATCATTCACCCATTTTGAATTTATCTTGGTATAGGATGTAAGATGTTGATTTAAACTTAATCTCTCCCATACTGTTTCCCAATATTCATAGCAGTTTTTTGTCAAAACTGTGTTCTTGTCCCAAAGCTAGGATCTTTTGGTTTGTTGTACACTATCTTACTGAGGTAATTTACCCCAAGTCTATTCCACTGATCCTCCCTTCTCTCTCTTAGCCAGTACCATATTGTTTTGATGATGATTGCTTTATAGTACAGTTTTAAGTCGAGTACTGTTAGGTCTCCATTCTTCACATTTTTTTCATTAGTTCCCATGATATTCTTGACCTTTTGTTCTTCCAAATGAACTTTGTTATAAGTCTTTAAAAATATTACTTTATCAGATAATTGCCTATTCATATCCTTTGACCATATATCAACTAGGGATTGACTTATGTACATTCAACTCTTTTCTCTATGTATTTGAGAAAAGGGGCCTTCATTAGAGGGACCTGTAAAAAAAGTCCATTATCATGGTTATTATGTTTCCATTCTATTTCCCCTTATTTAGTTTCTGACTACCACATTCCCTAATTTGTCCTCTTTTCTTGTATTTCCACCTCCTTCTCTTATTCTTTCCTCTCCTACTTTCCTGTAAGGTACAATAGACTTTTATACCCAATTGATTGTGTATGTTTTTCCCTCATTGAACCAAATCTGATGAGAGTAAGATTCATGTTCTCCCTCCCAACTTCCCCTATGTTCCCCTCCACCACAAAAGCTCTTTCATGCCTCATTTTTTATATGAGATAATTGTCCTCATTCTATTTCTCCTTTCCCCTTTCTCCCAATGCATTCCCCTTTCTTACAACTTAAATTTATTTTTTTCTATCATTCAGTCATATTCAACTCACCCTCTTGCTTTCTGTCTATGTAAGTTCTTAAGAGTTACAAGACTTATTTTTTCATGTGGGTATTTAAACAGTTCATCTTTACGGAATATCTTTTTTTAAAAGTTTATTTATTTAGAATATTTTTCCATAGTTACATGAATCATGTTCTTTCCCTCCCCTCCTCTACTCCACTCCCACAGCCAATATGCCATTCCACTTGGATTTACATGTGTCATAGATCAAGACCTATTTCCATATAACTAGAGTTTGCACTAGGGTGATCATTTAGAATCTACAACCCCAATGATATCCCCATCAAACCATGTAATCAAACAATTGTTTTTATTCTGTATTTCTACTCTCACAGTTCTTTCTCTTGATGAGGATACTGTTCTTTCTAATAAATCCCACAGAATTGTCCTGGATCATTGCATTGCTGTTAGTAGAGATGTCCATTATGATCGATTTTTCCACAGAGTAACTGTCTCTGTAAAACGTTCTTCTGGTTCTGCTCCTTTCACTTTGCATCAATTGCTGGAGGTCATTCCACTTCACATGGAATTCCTCCAGTTCATTATTACTTTTAACAAAATAGTATTCCATCACCAACAGATATCACAATTTTTTCAGCCATTGCCCAATCAAAGGGCAACCCTTCATTTTCCAAATATTTGCCACCACAAGGAGCAAAGCTATGAATATTTTTGTACAAGTCTTTTTCCTTATTATCTCTTTAGGGTACAAAATCAGCAGAGGTATGGCTAGATCAAAGGGCAGGGAGTCATTTAAAGCACTTTAGGCATAGTTCCAAATTGCCTTCCAGAATGTTTGGATCAATTCACAACTCAACCAGTAGTGCATTAATTTCCCAGTTTTTCCACATCTACTCCAACATTTGTTACTTTCCTTTGCTGTCATATTAGCCAAACTGTTAGGTGTGAGGTGGCACCTCAGAGTTGTTTTTTTGTTTGTTTATTTTTATTCATTCTTTTATTTTAGAAAATTTTTCCATGGTTCCATGGTTCATGTTATTTCTCTAGCCCCCAAACCACACCACCCCCCCATAGCTGATGTGCATTTTCACTTGGTTTTACATATATCATTGATCAAGACCTATTTCCATATTATTGATAGTTGAACTGGAGTCATCCTTTAGAGTCTACATCTCAAATCATATCCCCATCATCCCATGTATTAAAGCAGTTGTTTTAATTCTGTATTTCTACTCCCACAGTTCTTTCTCTGAATGTGGATAGTGTTCTTTCTCCTAAGTCCCTCAGAACTGTTCTGGATCATTGCATTGCTGCTAGTAGAGAAGTCCATTACATTCAATTTTATCACAGTGTATTAGTCACTGTGTATAATGTTCTCCTGGTTCTCCTTTTTTCACTCTGCATCAATTCCTGGAGGTCGTTCCCGTTCACATGGAATTCCTCTAGTTCATTATTCCTTTGAGGTTAATAGTATTCCATCACCAGCATATACTACAATTTGTTGAGCCATTCCCCAATTAAAGGGCATCCCCTCATTTTCAAGTTTTTTTGCCACCACAAAAAGTGTGGCTATAAATATTTTGGTACAGGTCTTTTCCCCTATGATCTCTTTGGGGTATAAAACCAGCAATGGTATGGATAGATCAAAGGTTAGGCAGTCATTTAAAGCCCTTTGGGCATAGTTCCAAATTGCCATCCAGAATGGTTGGATCAATTCACAACTCTACCAGCAATGTGTTAGTGTCCCAATTTTGATATATATCCTCCAACATTTATTACTTTCCTTTGCAGTCATGTTAGCTAATCTGCTAGGTATAAGGTGGTAACTCAGAGTTGTTTTGATTTGCATTTCTCTAATTATAAGAGATTTAGAAAACTTTTTTATGTGCGTATTGATAATTTTGATTTCTTTATCTGAAAATTGCCCATTCATGTCCCTTGCTCACTTATCAGTTGGAGAATGGCTTGCTTTTTTCTACAATTGATTTATATCCTTATAAATTTGAGTAATTAGACCTTTGTCAGAGGTTTTTGTGATAAAGATTTTTTTCCCAATTTATTTCTTCCCTTCTAACTTTAGATGCATTGGTTTCATTTGTACAAAACCTTTTTAATTTAATGTATTCAAAATTATTCATTTTACATTTTGTAATTTTTTTCTAACCCTTTCTTGGTTGTAAAATCTTTCCTTTCTCATAGATGATGACAGGTATACTATTATATGTTCACCTAATTTACTTTTAGTTTCCTTCTTTATATTTAAGTCATTCACCCATTCTAAATTTATCTTGGTGTAGTGTAGAGAGCCATAAATAAACAGTTTAATCTGTAAATTCTATCAGATCCAGCTATAGATGATGATTATAACTAATTGATGACTCCTTTCATTATTAAAAGTTTTCCTGTGTAATAAATGATTTTAATTTAAAGAAAAGGGGGGAAATATGTGGGAAGCCAATAAGAGAATAGATAAAAATCTGAGACTCCTCTTTTGACTCCTTTTCTGATCCACACCTTTCCTTATTGAAAAGCTTTAAGTTCCTAGCAAACCAGCAGTTAAAGAGGTTAAAAATTTCCCTCCAAGACTAAAGACAGAAATTAAACAAAAGGCTGCCTGGAATCTGAATCTGTTTCTAGACACCTCAAGGTAGATAATGGAGAAAATGTAGACAAAACCTCCTCCAGTGGGGGCTATTCATCCCTGAGAAAGTATTCCCAGACTTAGTTTTTAATAATGGGCCAGCCAAAATTCAGCCTTGGACTTGTTCTATTCTGAAGTCAAATGAGATTTTTTTTATCTTTTGATATGACATAATGTGTAACTTCTGCACATCTGCTAAGATTTGGGGGGATTCTTATGTGTGAAATGAGTCTTGAAATATATATAATAAACTCCATGCTCCTAGAGACAGAGCTGGAAGCATGAGCTAAAAGATGTTCAGTGTCAATTGCTTCCTTATCAACTAAGCCATCTTTATCAGATTATCAGAGATAATAAATAGATCTTGAGGTTTGGAGCCCAACCAGGGACCTTGGATCACTGGATACAGGTAAAAATTTGCCCTCCCCCTCAGACAGCTCCCAAATTACTATGGTTTAGTTTCTGCCCAAAGAAGGTCAAGAAATCGAGACTTTTCAGAACTCTCCCCTTAAGTGAAGACACTAGAAATAAAGACTAGATTAACAGGATGGGATACAGTGAATCAAAAGAAAATCTTTTTATTGATATAACTAAGCACATCCTCAGAAAATGGGGAGTAAAAATTAGTAAAGAACAGTTCACTAAGTTGCTTGATCTTATTCAAAATTGTAGTCCATGGATTCTCTTAGAATTTTGGCAAAAAGTTGGCAATGATTTGAAAAATTATTATACTGAGCATGGATCAGAACAAGTACCAGAAAAATAATTTCATCCACTGCTGAAAAAAACAACAACTTTGTTATCTGGTCAGAATGCAGAGAATTAAATCTTTAAGGTTTCAGTGTTAGAATCAGAGGAGGAGGAAGTGTTTCATAGTAAATCAAAACGGGGCTTTAAAATTCAAATGAAAAGGTCACTAGCAGTGGATCTTCCCCCACCTAAAAACCTCTCTTCAATGGAGAAAAGAGAGATAAAAGCAGAGGAGCCTCTGCCATTTGGAGCTCCAGCTCTGCTGCCTCAGCCCCTGAATATAGATTTTAAAGAAGCCCTAAAAATGCTCTGAAGGATGGAGATATGTCCTTCTGTTTCCCGCTTATTTTTAGAGCAGATGAATTGGATCATGATGGAGAAGTAGCTCCAACATGGGGGCGTCTTCCCTACAAAGTGCTAAAAGAAATTAAGACAGCTTGTGCTTCATATGGCCCTGCTTCTCCATACACTTTAACTTTGGTGCAGACTTTAGGGTGGGGGCTTTGGATTACCCCCCTTTGATTGGAGTCTCACAGCAAGATATTCCCTTTCTGCAGGAGGTTTCGTCTAAATTTTGTCCATTATTGATCTTGAGGTGTCTAGAAACTGATTTAGAGTCCAGGCAGCCTTTTGCTTAATTTCTGTCTTTAGTCTTGGAGAGAAATCGTTAACCTCTTAACTATTGATTTGCTAGGAACTTAAAGCTTTTCAATGAGGAAAGGTGTGGATCAGAAAAGAAGTCAAAAGAGGAGTCTCAGATTTTTATCTATTCTCTTATTGGCTTCCCACAGTGTAGAGTGTGAGATGATGATCTAAACCTAATCTCTCCAATAATATTTTCCAATTTTCCCTGCAGTTTTTGTCAAATGGTGGGTTTTTGACCAAAAAGTTGGGATCTTTAGGTTTATCATACACTGTCTTGCTGAAGGCATATACCCCAAGTGTATTTCACTGATCCTCCTTTCTGTCTCTTAGCCAGTACCATATTATTTTGATGACCACTACTTTATAATACAGTTTAAGATCTGATACCACTAAGCCCCCATCCTTCATATTTTTTCATTATCTCCCTTAATATTCTTGATTTTTTGCTTCCAAAGGTACTTTGTAATAATTTCTTTTAATTCATTAAAAAAGTTTCTTAGTACTTGGATAGGTATGCACTGAATAAGTGAAATAATTTCAGTTGGACTGTCATTTTTATTAGGTTAGCTCATCCTACCCATGAGCAATCAATGATTTTCCAATTGTTTAGATGTAGTTTTAATTGTTTAGAAAGTGTTTTGTAGTTGTGTTCATATAGTTCCTGTGTTTCTTTTGGTAGATAGATTCCTAAGTATTTTATATTGTCTAGGGTAATTTTAAATGGTGTTTCTCTTTCTAACTCTTGCTGCTGTGATGGGTTGGAAATATATAGAAATGCCGATGATTTATGTGTATTTATTTTGTATTCTGCAACTTTGCTAAAGTTGTTGATTATTTCTACTAGCTTTTTGGTTGATTCTCTAGGATTTTTTAAGTAGACCATCATATCACCTGCAAAAAGTGATAGCTTAGGCTTCTGGGTTAAGATGGCGGCAGAGTAAAAAGCAGCTCTTAACCTCTCCTGACCAAAACACACAAAACTCCTCAAGGGGACATAAAAACAAGTCCAGACGAACGGAGGAACCCCACAACAGGGTGCAGCATGGAAGGTACGTGGAATCGGGACATTTCCATGCTATAAAGGGGTGAAACAGCTCTCACTAAATCGCGGGCTAAGCAACCACCCCACCCCCACCCCCTCCACACACCACCTATAGCGCCGAAGCCAGTTAAAAAGAAATAGAGCAAGTTTGGGGCACAAATCGAGCCATTGGCAGCTACAGGGCCTGTTCCTGAGAGCAGCAAGATTTGGGACCCCAATAAGCCAAAGAATCTGAGCACGGGCTTAGGGAGCAGAGCGCGGGAACAGAGCTCAGGCAGGCTGAGAGCTCAGGCTCCGAGGAGGCGTGGGTGGAGGCAGACACAGCCAGGAGCCAAAGCTCTGAAACCCTGAGTGGGGAACCAGCCTAGACGGGTATACGACTGTGGAAGCAGCACCCTGAGACTTGTAAAGGAACCTCCAGCAGAGGATCAAGCAAGGGGGTCCACCAGGGGGCTTGACCTTGGAAAAAACCAGAACTCAGACCTCAGAAGCCAAAAGACCACGGCGAGGATAAAGCTGAGAAGCTACTGGGCTAATGATAGCTACCCAGACTCAGGAAGTTCAGAAGAAAAAGCTAAACAACAAGAAAAAGAAGTCTTTAACACTCGACAACTTTTACACAGAGAAAATTCAGACAACCGAGCAAAGAGAGGAGGAGAACAAACAAGCATCTGGACCATCCTCAAATAAGGAAAACGGGTCACAAGCTATGGAAGAGTTCAAAACTGAGATTCTGAGGAAGATGGAAGAGATCTGGCAAGAAAATAACAGTTTAAAAGGTAGAATCTTGCAATTGGAAAGTGAGGCTCAGAAATCAAATGAACTGATAAGCAAATTGAACACCAGAAATGACCAGATTGAAAAGGAAAACCAAAAGATTATAGCCGAAAAACCAGTCCCTAAAGGCTAGAATCGAGCAATTAGAAGCTAATG
>NW_025343586.1:0-15503 GCF_016433145.1 Gracilinanus agilis
ACCAAACACATTTACACACACACATGCACACACACACACACACACACACGCACACACACACACATGCAATCTTCTTTCTAGGCAAAGCTACCTCTCAGGACATAGTCTGAGTTTGAGTTCTAAGAAGTTTGGAAGAGCTCTCTCCCTCCCACACCCCCCAAGGGTAAAAAGCCAGTGGCCATGTCCTACATGGTGAACTTGCAGGATTAGGGGGCTAGGGCACTACCTCTGAGGGGTGCCTGGGCCACAGAGCTTTACTGGGGAGAGGCTTGACAGGCAGCTGCTTCATTGAGTCAGCCTGGGATGGCAAAGGCAGAGAAATACTGACCTGAGTATGGAACAAAGCTTGGGTGGAGAGTGCAGGCTGTTGCCAGCATCCTCTGTTGGGATTTTGCCCAGAGCAGGACCTGAGATGCTCCACAGGGTCAAGGGAGCTGAAATTGAGGTGGCAGGGGCCTGGAACCCCCCTATAGTGAGGCAGGTTTAGGGGCTTATTGCTGCTCTCCCCAACTCCCCACCCCCTCACCTATGCTCATGTTGGAGGCTTTTGAGGTATCTTGAGGGGACTTGGGGACTGACTGCTGACTCCCAGGAGCAAGATAATCTCCTTTAAAAGGCAAGAGACTGCTGAGATTTGGGTGCACCTGGTTTGGGTCAGGGGTTCCACATGGTCACTGCCTAGCAATCAGAGTTTGTTAGTTCCCCAAACCTGGCTCCTTTGGAGAAAAAAGACAAAAACTAAGCTTACTGCCCTCCCCCAATACTCAACCTCTTCTCTGGTTGGGAGCTCTGTGGTCGATTTTGATTGCTGGCTCGGGTTGGCGTCTTGGCATTTTTTTTTTTTGGCTAATCTGACTTAGTTTCTAACAAACTGACTTAAGAATAGTTTAGAGAGAATAGAAAGTGAAAAAAGTGAAGAAAATGAGAGTCCTTACTAAACTTCATGGACAGCCAACTGTAATATTTAAAATTATGAGGCTGGTTGTAGCTTAATAACTTTATTAAGGGGGCAGCTGGGTAGCTCAGGGGATTGAGAGCCAGGCCTAGAGAAGGGAGGTCCTAGGTTTAAATCTGGCCTCAGACACTTCCCTGGGCAAGTCACTTGCCCCCTGTTGCCTAGCCCTTACCACTCTTCTGCCTTGGAACCAATACACAGTATTGACTCCAAGATGGAAGGTAAGCTTTAAAAAATAATAATAACTTTATTAAGTCAAATGTAGTAATAGTAGAGTAGTAGTAGTAGTAGTAGTAGTAGTAGTAGTAGTAGTAGTAGTAGTAGTAGTAGTAGTAGTAGTAGTAGTAGTAGTAGTAGTAGTAGTAGTAAAGAGAGGAAAAAGTAGGAGAGAGGTAGAGAGGTTTTTAACCTCTCTAATCTGCAGCCACCATTATGGGCCTCTAGCTACAACTCAACAAGGGTCCACTCTGCTTCTCCATGTGCCCGCCAAAGACCCTGACTTCCTCCTGCTCTCAACTTATAAGCTTTTTTCTCCACCCACTAATTCTCACATGCCTCATCTCAGGAACCAACCATAGTTTCTTAATTTGCCTGGGCTACCCAGGGGCAGTGCCTGTGCATTGTTTCCTGTCTCATTGGTTCTTAACTTCCAGTGACCCATTTATCTGAACACAGTCACTGGTATTTGGCCTCCAGATGACACCATGTGAGTGACATGGGGAAAAGGAGAAATTTACTTTAGACTCCTGTTCTGATCATACCTGGAGTTTTTTATTTGCACTAATTTTTGGATCACATTTTAGAGACAGTGACAAACTGGAATGTGCTTAAAAGAGAGCTCCCAGTGGCCATCTTGTCTTTTTCTTTCATTTTACAGATGAGAATACTGAACTCTTGAGAGGTTAAGTGACTTGTTTAATGTCTCAGGTTATAAGGAGTAGCAAAAAGTTTTGAATCTAGCCACACTGTCTAAGAAAAGGCAACCAGGATGATGAAGGTATTTGAAAAGCTTTCATTTGGAGGAGGGACTAGACTTGTTCGGTTTGACCCCAGAGTTCAAAATTAGGAGTAGTGGGTGGGAGGGAGTTGCAGAAACAAATTAAAGCTTCCTAACAGTGAGAGTTGTAAAAAATGTGTAATGAGATATTGCAGAAAATGGTTATCAAACAGGCTGGGGGACTACTTGTCCTTTCTGGCATGGGATGGACTAGATCTGAGCTCTCTTCCAACTCTGAGATTCTCTGCTTATGGTCTGCTTTGGGAGATAGTTAGGTTCTTCAAGCAAAGACTGGATGCCCCATTTTGGGGGTATATTTTAGAGGGATCACAGGATCACATGACTCTAAGACCTTCAGAGACCATCCAGTGATGGCGAACCCATGGCACCTGCAGTCAGAGTTCGTTACTAGAAAGCCAGAGGAAATCGGGTGGAGCTGTTCTTCTCCTCCTCTCCACATATACCTGAGGACATTTCTCAAATGGCCTGCCCTTCTTCCCAGTAGCCCAATGGGAGTGCTTCCTCCCTCCCCTGTCTGGGGTAAGTGGGGGCCAGGGATGAGGTGAGGGTATAGGACATAGCACTTGGTCTCTGGGTGGGGCAGGCGTGGCACTCAATTTGGGGGTGGGGTGGGGGCGGGGCCCATCAAAGTTCGCCATCACTGATCTAGTCCAACCCCCTAATTTTATATAAATGAAGAAACTGGGGTCTAGGAGATTCTTGTTCATGTATAGGTAGGCCTTGGCCTCTGGTATGCCTTCTAACTCTGAGATTATCTGCTTTTGTGAATTTGTGGAAGGTAATTTACCAAAGTCAATGTGCAACTTCCATTACTACTTGTGTGACCTTGATTAAGTCACTTCCTTTTTTCTGGTGCCTGTTTCACCTCTGTAAACTAGAGAGAGGAATACTTGCATCACCCACTTTATGGAGTTGCTAAGAGGAAAGCACTTTAGGAAACTTTAAAGTTTTTTAGAAATGATTGTTGTGAAGATGGAAGAATTTTCAAAATGCCCAATTGGGAGCAAATAAGGACCCAAATGTATATTACCTTAGTTGTCCTCTGCTTCTCCACTGTAGTTTTGTTATTGAATGAATCTTGTTATTTGACCTGCTACCTCTAGGTGTGAGGACTTTGGTATCTGATTGCCCCTTATTTGAGCTTTCAGATAATTGGAAAATGACTTATTGCTGAGATCAACTGATTAAATTGTCAGAAGTGTTAGGATATACCACGCTTGAAAATCTCCTATAATTCTAAATCAGTTGTGTTCCCTGGTTTGATAACCTAGGACCATGATGGTGAACCTATGGCACGTGTACCAAAGATAGCATGCAGAGACCTCTCTGTGAGCATGTGCAGGCCCCTGGCTTGGCCAACTGGGAGCCTGGCCCTGACCCTGAATGCAGGGGGTGGGGTACTTGAGCCTCCCTCCACTGTAGCTGTGGTGGAACTCAGCAGGGCTGGCAGCCTGGCCCCATTCCCAAATGTAGGGGAGGGTAGGATATTGCACGAAGGGTAGAGCACACAGTTGGGGGCAGAGCATGGGGCATGGCATGCAGTCTGGGGGGCGTCATGGCACAGGGTCCCTAAAAAGTTCTAAAAGGTTCACCATCATTGGCCTAGGAGCCTTTACCAGGGAGAGTCAGGATGCCAGAAGTGTCCATGAGAACCACCGAATGACATTTTGATGGAAAATATTAGTTAACAGAATTGTGAAGTAGGTACAATTTATCCCCATCTGATCTTTTCTTCCTTTCATGGAGGCCTCATATTATTTCTCAAAATGTTACCCATGGTTCAGAGGACTTCTTCCTACATGGCTCTGGGCTCAAATGGGCTCAGATTTATCTTAGGGAAAGGAGGTTGGTCTTATCCAGAGTGAGATAATGCTTCTAACTATATTGTCGTTTTGTGGTCAATATTAGGAAAACATCATCCATATTTTTATTATGATGATTATTTCAAATGGGACCTTATTTGGCCAGATGGTTGGCAACGGTTGGCAACCTTTTTGGCCATGAGAGCCATAAACGCCTGCGGAAGGAGGAGGATGGAGGCGGAAGGCGTTGGAATATGGGGCGGGGGCTGAAGGGCCCCCTGGGGCACATCCTGGGGCTCTGCCTGGACTGGCCAGTCGGGAAGTGGAGCCAGATATGGCTCGAGAGCCATACGTTGCCAACCCCTGGTGTAGTGCATGCTGGCAGAACAGTAAGACTACTTTATCCTTTGATATGCCTCTTTTTACTTTGGTAGCTCTGTGACCTTATTTATGTGGGTACTCTCTTCATTAACACCTTCTCCTTTTTTGGAATTCTTGTCCATCCTCTTCCATCTAGCCTTCATAGAGAGTCTGCTCATTGTGCCAGAAACCTTCTTTCAGGTCTTTTGACATTCCATTGGTAACAGTGAAATAGCTGGACTGTTTACCTGTTGATTATCCCTTATTGCATGACAAACCTTCCTTCCTTCCTTGAGCATGTCTCCTGGACTATTTTGAGTTCTGGAGATACCATGGGTAATAGACTTATGTGTGCTTATGACCCCGAAGAAATGGAACCATTGTATGCTGAGTCACTGCAGAAATCCAAGTAGATCCTTTTGATTTTCAGGAAGTGCATTGTTGCTGAAGGATCAATAATTATCTCCCTGTGGTAAACTGCCCTCCTTATTATCCCAGAACATGCTTTAGTCATTTCCATCTCTATTCCTTTGCTCTTGCTGTGCCCTAGCCTCAGGTGCTATCTCTCTCTCTGATCATCCAAATTGCTTATTTTTCACCCCATCCCTAAAGTCTTCCCTTATTTAAACTTCTATACTACTTGTCAATAGGAGAAACAGTATACTAGTCTGTTCCACCAAACTGTGTAATCTTAGGCAAATGGCTTAATCTCACTGGGCCTCAGTTTTCTTATTTGTAAAATGGGCTAATAATATTTGTACTATTTACCATTCCTCATAGAATTGTGAGAAAAGTATGATAGAAATTTGTTATTATTGCTTGAAATTTTTTTTCTCCTAACATTAAAAAAACCTCTTACCTTTGACCTTAGAATTGATCCTTTGGCTTTTGAATTGATCTTACTAAGATACTAAGTGTCAGTTCTGAGACAGAAGAGCAGTAAGGGCTAGACAATAGGGGTTAAGTGACTTGTCCAGGATCAGATGGCTAGATAGTGTTTGAGATCAGATTTGAATCCAGATCCTCCAACTGCAGGTCTGGTGCTCTATCCACTGTGCTCCATAGCTTCTCCTCTCAACTAACATTTTTAGCAGGATCAGTGCTTTGTAACTTTATGTAACTTGAGGCCCAGAATCTTCTAAGCTCTGGATTTACATGAACCAGGGCCAATCATGGCATTATTCCAAAAATCGTATCTCTCTTTGGTTGTTTATGTTCCCTCTAAGATTTTTCTTTAGGTAAATCTCTGAATATAATTTGTTTCCAGGTTTCCACAGATGTGACTAAAAGATTTTCCCAGATCCTATTGACAGATAAATAGAAAAGCATTTATTAAGCATTTAAGTGCAAATCACTGGGGATACAAATGCAGAAAGAGAGTTCTTATCCTCAAGGAACTTACATTCTTTTTTTAGTCTTAGAAAGAAATGTATTTGGTCCTTTGGTATAGGAGACGAGCAGAAGAAGGTATGGATCCCTGTCCAGTGTCAGAAAAGTTGACATTCCCAGAAGTGTAACCACCTGAACTGTACTACCAGCAGTTAAGCAAGATTATAGAGGGGAAAAGTTTCCTGACAGGTATATTACTTATTATAAACATTCAAATAAAGGTTAATTGAGAAAAGCATAAACATTCAGATATGGAGAAACCAAAATACCATCATAGAGTGAGATCTTTAATATTTAAAATTATGAGGCTATAGCTTAATAACTTTATTAAATCAAAGTAGTATTAGTAGTAAAGAGAGGGAAAAGTAGGAGAGAGGTAGAGAGATACTTAGCTTTCTAATCTATCAGTCGTCATAATGGGCCTGTAGCTAAACTCCATCAAGGGACCCCTCAGCTCCTCCACATGCATGCCAAGGACTTAAACTTCCTGGTAGGTCTCCCCTTATAAGCTCTTCTTTCCATCCACTAACTCTATCATGTCACATATCAGGAAACAGTCATAGTTTCTTAATTTGCCTGGGCCTCCCAGGGGGGCAGTGCCTATGGAATCAGTTTCCTGTTTCATTAGTTCCTTGGTTCTTTAACTTCCTTTCTCCGGGGGCTTGTCTATACCTGAATTTATTCAGTGGTATTTGACCTCCAGGTCATTGAGAGATGATGTTAAAAAAAAGGTGACACTGGAGAGAGAGAAATTTGCTTCTGACAGATCTAAGCATTCCATGCAGCTAGCTGGCTTTCCTGGAGTGTCTATGAGGTCACCTGACCTTTACCTTTAAGTAGGAAACTTAAATTCTTTAAAAAACTTTAAATTTTATTATTTTCTCTAATAAACAGGAATTTACATTCTCTTCCTCTCATTTTTCTGTCCTGTTCGACCAACAATAAGAAGAAATCTTGATAACAAATATTCATAATGAAACAAAGCAAATTAACTCATTGGTCATGTCAAACATGTATGTCTTATTCTGCATTTGGACCTCATATGTCTGTCAGGAGGTGGTATAGGAAGCTTCATCTTTGGGCCCCTGGAATCATAATTAGTCATTACATTGATTAGAGTTCAGAAGATGTCAGTGTTACTGTTTATTGCATACAATGTTCTCTTTGTTTATAGAAATATTCCCAGTCTCCTCTGAAATTATTTATTAGTTGCTATATTTGTTAGTTGCTATAAGATGCAAAAGTATTCTATTCATATACCACAATCTGTTCAGTGCAACTAGGTAGCACAGTATATAGAGTACCAGGCCTGATGTTAGGAAGACAGACTCATCTTCCAGTGTCATTGAAATTTTGAGGCCCCTGATCTAAATTTCCTGTGGAAATTTAGGGGTCTTTGAAACTACATTTCCCAGGAGTTCCCTGGCTTCCTGTCTTGCATAATGACATAGACAGTTATGTAATAGCATAGACAGAAGGATAAAAAGTGAGTGGCTGGATTGGCACTCTCTCATGGCTGATCTGGAGCTGATCCACCATGAGGAAAGGAGGTAACAGGGTATGTTTTTTAAACTGACTCTTAACATGGCATGTAGCTTCATTTTTCTAATGACTACCAATAGATCTTTAAAAACCATAATATTTTAAAATCTATCCTTCTATATCCATTTTATTTTTTACATTGATGGCAACCACTTGAAGTCTGGAGACATAATCCTCAATTTTTCAGATAGCCGAGCAAGCCATGCTTCTGCCATGGCTTTTCAACCTCCCCCACAGTCAGAACTCTGAGAGAACTCCAAATTCTCTCCAGAGCTTCAGACCTGCTTTTGCTGTTTTTGTGCTTTTATTTTTGGCCACCCTGCTCAGTTCTTTTGAGTGACCTTTGGAAAGGGAAAAGTTACCTTTCTGGAAAAAGTCATGCCTTTGCTGAGAGCTCCTGCTGTTTATTCCTGTCTGCTATTCATTATCTTCCCAATCCCCATGGCTGCCAATCCAGCCTATGCTGGCCACCGCCATTGGCCCCTCTATGGTAGCTCTGCCCAGCCACTGATCCCAGATTCTAGTGGTTCCCTGCCATTCCTGATTCCAATTCCCCATCCCCTCAAATTCTGGATGCCTGACCCTCCCTGGAGAACTCCAGCTGATCCTGCTAAGCTACTGCTGCCTCTATTTGAAACTTGGGAAGTATAAACAGCTTCTTTTTCATTGTGCACACCAGATAATTTCATTGTGCACACTGGATGTGTTTCCTCTTAGACAATTACTTTTAATGAAGGAGAGCTTCTACACCCACGAGCCCCTCTATGTGGGTTTTTAAGCATGATCTAGCCTCTTGTCTAGCCAGTCCCCCTACCCCTCCATGAGCCTCTCTCCATGTGGGTTTTCAAGCCTGAGGCTTTTCTAGCCCCTACCCCAATTGGCTTCTATGTGGGCCCTAGCTTTTACTCTTCAAACAGGAAGTAGAATGGCAAGCATGGCCCACATTGCCTATTTCAAACAGACCTCATTTGTGGGATGTTTTTTCTTCCTACCATTCCTTACAATTATCCTGCCAGAGACTCAGGGGCAAGATTCATCCCCTATGCTCTCTGGCCAGAGTCTGGGCCTGTCCAGACTCTGTACCTCATCCCATTTGAGGGTCATCCACACTATGCTCAGTGCAGAGTTCAGATAAAAGGAACTTGAATGAAACTTTTAATAGTTTGCTTCCTCAGACTCCACTTTTTTTTGAAAGTCTCTGTATCTTATTGTACTTTGCTGATTGTTGTTTTATGATTTAATTTTGCTGTTTTAAGTTCATGTATTAATCTGATCAATATCTTTATGTTACACTGAATCATTTTAAGCTAAGTTTTTGGTTATTAGATAAATTCTGTTTATGGTTTTGTTGGAACTCCTTAATAGTGAACAAATTTATTCTGATTGGTAAAAAGGTTTTGACTACACTGCTTGTAGCTGATCATTTGCTTATATTATTGTATTTGCTAATTTCTTTAAGGTTTAATTTTTTAAGTTTATCTGTATTAATCTAATTCTGTTATATGATTCTTTATCTGTACTGTTTCTCTATGATTTTACTGAACAACATATTGTAAAAAGACCATGAACATCTTACAGAAATTTTTTTTTAAAAACCCTTAACTTCGGTATATTGTCTCATAGGTGGAAGAGTGGTAAGGGTGGGCAATGGGGGTCAAGTGACTTGCCCAGGGTCACACAGCTGGGAAGTGGCTGAGGCCGGATTCGAACCTAGGACCTCCTGTCTCTAGGCCTGACTCTCAATCCACTGAGCTACCCAGCTGCCCCTAGAAATTTTTTTAAGTTGTAAAAGCCCATAAATATTATGTATCCTAGATTTGTCATCTCAACTATTGAGATCATATGCTGCCATAACAGCCAGAAAGAAACAATTCAAATATCATGGAGCCACAATCAGGATCACATAGGAACAGAGAGAAAGGGCATAGAGCAGGATCTTAAGGGGATAATAGGATGAAGGACAATACATAGAAGGGCCCTTCCTCAAAATAATAAGCAGTACATATCTAAAACCATCAGCAAGCATCTTGGGGACAAGTAAAAGATCACTCTATTGCAAATATGAATAATATGTAAATAGGTTTTGAACAATGATACATGTATAACTGAGTGGAATTGCATGTCAGCTCCTGGAGGGGAAAGGGAAGAGGGGTGGGAAAAATCATAAATCATGTAACCATGGAAAAATATTCTAAACAAATAAATAAATAATTTAAAGAAAAATTGGCAAACCACCCTAGTATCTTTGCTAAGAAAATCCTAAAAGGGGTCACAAAGACCTGGACATGACTGAAAAATGACTGAACAACAGTTTACTTATTCATTCTGCAATTGATGAGTACTTTGTTGTTTTTCAAGTCTTTGTCATTTCAAAAACTTTCAGCATTTTTGCATATATATCCCTTTTCTTTTTCTTTGATGTCTTTTGTGGCCATATGCCTAGTAGTAGTATCACTGAGTCAAAACATATGTACAGTTTATTGAATTTTTGGGTGTAGTTCTGTCAGCATGAATTCTGGAAGCCCAAAGTTTGCCCATTTCCCTTGAGAACTTGCTTTTAAGGGAAGTCTCAAACTGACTTTGTCTTAAACTGAACTAAGCACCCATTAAGTGTCCTGAGTAGGAGTGATAGAAATGCTCAAGTCCTCAATCATCCTTTTTGTCTTAGAAGTTTTCCCACTGTAACAGAGATTCATTCCAAAGAAGACCAATACCTGTGCAGGAACCATCTTTTTTGGATCCATTGTAGGTTAGGCCACTCCCTGATACCTCAAGCCTCTAGCTACAACCTCTTTTCCAAGCCTGCTTACAACTTGTCAGTGTATGTTTGCTGTGCTTAATTCTCTAAAAGGTATATAAGATCCCTATGTTCTATTATTCTTTGGAGAATCATCTAGTCCAGTGATCTTCCTCTCAGAGACACTGTTCCCAGAGTCCCCAGGGTTTGATTCTGTGTGGTATTTAGCATTTGGCTCTGTGTAGCAGCTGATATTCAAGGACCTGTCTCTTTCCTGATTAAATATTTGGTGTTGCTGACTTCTTTAGTGGTTCTGTGTTTTTCCAGATTGACAGTTCTAAATTATTTTTCAGAAGGGCTGTATCAATTTACAGTTCCATCAATAATACATTAATGTACTTGCTTTCTTTTAGCCCCTCCAACATTTGTAATTTTCTTCTTTTGTCATCTTCGCCAATCTTATGGGTATGAGATAGCACCTCAGGGTTGTTTTAATTTACATTTCTTATTTTGTGATTTGAAACATTTTCATTTAATTAATTAATTTAGAATATTTTTCCGTGGTTACATGATTCATGTTCTTTCCCTCCCCTGCTCCCACCTCCCTCCTGTAGTCAATGAGCAATTCCACAGGGTTTTACATGTGTCATTGATCAAGACCTATTTCCATATTATTAATATTTGCATTAGGGTGATCACTTAGAGTCGGCATCCCCAATCATATCCCATTGACCCATGTGATCAAGCAGTTGTTTTTCTACTTCCACAGTTCTTTCTCTGGATATGAATAGTGTTCTTTCTCATAAGTCCCTCAGAATTGTCCTGGATTATTGCACTGCTGCTAGTAGAGAAGTCCATTACATTCAGTTGTGCCACAGTATATCGGTCTCTGTGTCTAAGGTTCTCCTGGTTCTGCTCCTTTCACTCTGCATCAATTCCTGGAGGTCATTCCAGTTCACATGAAATTCCTCCAGTTCATTATTCCTTTGAGCATAATAGTATTCCATCACCAACAGATACCACAATTTGTTCAGCCATTCCCCAATCAAAGGGAGTCATTTTCCACCTTTTTACCACCACAAAGAGCACAGCTATAGATATTTTTGTACAAGTCTTTTTCCTTATTATCTCTTTAGGGTATAAACCCAGAAGTGGTATGGCTGAATCAAAAGGCAGACATTCTTTTAAAGCCCTTTGGGCATAGTTCCAAATTGCCCTCCAGAATGGTTGGATCAATTCACAACTCCACCAGCAATGCATTAATGTCCCAATTTTGCCACATCCCCTCCAATATTTATTACTTTCCTTTGCTGTCATTTTAGCCAATCTGCTAGGTGTGAGGTGGTACCTCAGAGTTGTTTTGATTTGCATTTCTCTAATTATAAGAGATTTAGAACACTTTTTCATGTGCTTATTGATAGTTTTGATTTCTTTATCTGAAAATTGCCTATTCATGTCGCTTGTCCATTTATCAGTTGGGGAATGGCTTGCCTTTTTGTACATTAATTTACATTTCTTTAATGATTAGTGAGGTGGGACAATTTACCATATGGTTATAGATAGCTTAGATTTCTTCCTTTATAAACTGCCTGTGCCTATCCCTGGACCATTTATTATTGGGGAATAGCTTTAACAGATTTTAATTAGTTCTGTATTGTCAACCTGAAAAAACATGGAACTACCAAAAAACTTATAATAAGGGTCTTTAATTGAGGTAGAAAGATTAATCTGGAATGCTGCACAGGACCTCAGTTCTGGGACTTCCACTGAACTACAGAATGCAAGGTGCTTATAGAGATTTTGGAGAAGGAGGAGAGTTTATGCCCTGTTCTTCACTTGGGACCTGCACTAGCAATAGTCTAAAATGACTAGGAGAGATGTAGATGCCTGATATCAGACACTTACTGCAAAGACTTTTCCCGTTAGCTGTTTACCTTGTGATTTTAGCTGTAGTGGTTTTGTTTGGGCAAAACCTTTTTGATTTTATGTGACAAAATTATCAGTTTTCTCTTCTGTGATCCTTTCTCTTTGATCTGGTTATGAAATCTCTGATCTATAGAAAGGTAATTTCTTCCTTGTTCCTTTAATTTACTTATCACCTTTTAGGTCTGCATTCTAATGGGGTGCTACAACAAGAGGAAACAGAAAAGTATATATCAGGGAAACTGTAGGAAGTTGCATGGAGTTCTGAACCCCTCCCTTCAAGGTAAGAAATGAAGCTTCTCTCTGGGAGTGATAGTGGGAAAGAAAAACCGGAGTCAAACCCAAGTTTCCTGTGCTGTTGAAATATTCAGAGAGTAGGAAATTTAAGAAAAGTTGCCTGGAATTTGGCAAAATAAGGCAAACACTTTCTCTACAGCACTTGAGGTAATAATACATTTGGAGTACAGTACAGCCTTTCGGAACATCACAAAAATGTAGGAAAAGCAAAATGACTTCTAAGTATTCATAATCAATGCAGGAAACACACCAAGGATTCACAACAGCCTGCAAACTATATAATATTTCTCATTCTCTGGTCCCATTTTCTCCAAGGTCTTAAAGTCACAGAATCCTAGAGTTATGAGAGTTGGAAGGGACCCAGGTGGCCATCTGGGCTAACTGGCAAATGAGAGGAAACTACATGATAACATCCCAAGAAATGGTTATTTAACCTCTTCTCAAAGACCTCAAAGAATAAGATACTCCACCTTGTCTTAAAAGACAACCCATTTCGTTTTTGGAAAGTTCTAATTGTTAGGAAGTTTTTCCTGACACTGAGCCTAAAGCAGTGCTTCTTTGTAACATCTATTCATCACTCTTGGTTCTGCATTCTGGGGCCAATTAGAACAAGTCTAGTCCCTTCTCCACTTTAGAGCCCTTCAAAGACTTTAGCAAAGTTATCATGCCAATTTTCTCTTCTCCATGTAAAACACACTCAGCTCTTTTACCTGATCCTTATGGACTCAAGGTTCTTTACTATCTTATTATTTTTTTTCCTGGAAGTCAGTGTATTTTATCTACTCATTCATTCATTCATTCATTCATTCATTTATTTATTAATTTATTTTTATGTTCATATATTCTTTTTTTGCTTGCTTTCCTTTTCCCCCCACATTATTATTTTTTTAGAATATTTTTCCATGGTTATATGATTTATGTTCTCTTCCACCCCTCTTCCCTCCTCTCTTGAGCTGACAAGCAATTCCACTGGTTTATACATGTCTTATTACTCAAAATATATTTCCATATTATTAATATTTGTAATAGAGTAATCTTTTAAAAACCACAATCCCAAATCATATACCCATATAACCAAGTGATAAATAATATGTTTTTTTCTTCTGTGTTCTACTTACATAAATTTTTTGTCATTGTAGATAGCTTTCTTTCTCATAAGTTCTATGAGATTGTTCTTGATCATTGCATTGTTATTAGTAGCAGAGTTTATTACATTTTGTTGTCCCACAACGTCTCAGTTACTGTGTAAAATGTTCTACTGGTTCTGCTCATTTCACTCTGCATCAGTTCATGGAGGTTTTTCCAGCTCATATAGAAATCAAGCAGTTCATCATTCCTTATAGATAATAGTATTACATCACCACCATATACCACAATTTGTTTAATCATTCTCCAATCAAGGGACACCAACTCCCATTTTCCAATTTTTTGCCATCACAAAAAGAGCAGCTATAAAGATTTTTGTACAAACTTTTTTTTGTCTCTTTGGGGGTATAAACCCAGTAGTGTAGTTTCCTTTTAAAAAAATTTTTTTAAAACCTTTACCTTTCGTTTTAGAGTCAATACTGTGTATTGGCACCAAGGCAGAAGAGAGGTAAGGGCTAGGCAATGAGGGTCAAGTGACTTGCCCAGGGTAACACAGCTGGGAAGTATCTGAGGCCAGATTTGAACCTAGGACCTCCTGCCTCTAGGCCAGGCTCTCAATCCACTGAGCTACCCAGCTGCCCCTTGGACATGCAATCTTTTAAAGACCTTTGGGCATAATTCCAAATTGCCTTCCAGAATGGTTAGATCAATTCACAACTCCACTAACAATGCATTAATGTCCCAATTTTGCCACATCCCCTCCAACATTTATTATTTTCTTTTACTATCATATTGACCAGTCTGCTGGTTGTGAGGTGGTACCTCAGAGTTGTTTTCATTTGCATTTCTCTAATCAGGAGGGATTTAGAACACTTTTTCATGTGATTATTGGTAGTTTTGATTTCTTCATCTGAAAATTTGTCAATTGGGGAATGGCTAGATTTCTCATAAATTTGACTTAGTTCCTTATATATTTGGGAAATTAGACCTTTGTCAGAGAATTTTGTTATAAATATTTTTCCACAGTTTGTTGCTTCCCTTCTAATTTTGGTTGCATTGTTCATATCTAGTTTTATTTGTGTGAAAAGTGTTTTGTAGTTGTGTTCATATAATTCCTGAGTTTGTCTTGGCAGAATAATTCCCAAATATTTTATATTATCTAGAGTGATTTTTTTAAACCCTTAACTTCCATCAATACTGTGTGTTGGCTCCAAGGCAGAAGAGTGGTAAGGGTAGGCAATGGGGACCAAGTGACTTGTCCAAGGTCACACAGCTGGGAAGTGTCTGAGGCCAGATTTGAACCTAGGACCTCCTGTCTCTAGACCTGGCTCTCAATCCACTGAGCTACCCAGCTGCCCCCAGAGTGATTTTAAATGAAGTTTCTCTTTCTTGCTGCTGAGTCTTTTTTGGAAATACATAGAAATGCTGATGATTTATGTGGGTTTATTTTGTATCCTGCAACTTTGCTAAAATTGTTAATTATTTCTACTAGCTTTTTTGTTGATTTTCTAGGATTCTTTAAGTATACCATCATATCATCTGCAAAGAGTGATAGCTTAGTCTCCTCATTGCCTATTTTAATACCTTCAATTTCTTTTTCTTCTCTAATTGCTACTGCTAGTGTTTCTAGTGCAATCTTTTAAAAATTAAATTAAAAAAATTTAAACCTTTACCTTCTGCCTTAGAATGGGTATTGGTTCCAAGGCAGAAGAGTGGTAAGGACTAGGCAATAGGAAGTGTCTGAGGCCAGATTTGAACCTAGGACCTCCCATCTTTAGGATTGCTCTCAGTCCACTGAGTCACCCAGCTGCCCCATCTAGTGCAATATTAAATAATAGTGGTGATAATGGCCATCCTTGCTTCACTCCTTATCTTATTGGAAAGGCTTGTAACATATTGTCATTGCAGATGATACTTGCTGATGGTTTTAAATAAACACTGTTTATTATTTTGAGGAATGGTACTTCTATTCCTATACTTTCTAGTGTTTTCAATAGGAATGGGTGTTGTATTTTGTGTAGGGATTAAATTTCTGGTTAGACTAAATTGAAGAGAATGTGGTCACCAATTTAAAAATGATTAATACAGCTCAAGTCAAAGTGACTCTTTTGCAGCTTTATTTCCAAAAAGAGAGGAAGAGTGAAAATAGAGAAATGTGAAAGAGGGTAGAGTAAGATATCTAACCTAACACACTAAATATTTGCTCTGGCTCTGCTTCAACCCAGGCAGAGTTAATTAACCCTCAGCTGGGGTACCCTCAGCTGGAGGTGAATACCCATGTGGCTTGCTCCAAGAAGAGGAGGCCTCTCTGGAAACTAATCTCTCCAGAAGCCAGGAAATGAATCAGTTTTTCACTCACTCAAGCAGTGGCTCAAAAGGGAGAAGATCTAAGAG
>NW_025343587.1:0-33799 GCF_016433145.1 Gracilinanus agilis
CATTTTTGCCATAAGAAAGCAGCTTGTGTGGGCAGAATTCTTTTTTTCCTTTGCCTTTCAATCCCTCTTTAACCCTCCCATGCCATCCACAGTCCTCTGTTTTCTCCAAATAAAGATGCATTTTCTCAGCTAGCATCTTATCTAAGTCTCCTGTCTGCTCATTAGAGTGATTTCTGGGGGTGTAACCTCCCCCCAAGCTCCACAACACATGATTGTTATGTGATAATTAGATTAAATCTACTCTGCCCATCTTTAGATTTAATCACCAAAGGTGAAAATATCTCCATTTAACTCACAAATTGAGTGGTCTGTAATCCAGGTGTCCTAGAATGAATAACAAATCAGAATTTACTTACTGCCTCGGGGGTAGTCCTAAGAAAAGAATCTGTTGTGACTGGATGTGTAAACTAAGAGGAGACTGCAGAGGAGGCAGCTGGGTAGCTCAGTGGATTGAGAGCCAGGCCTAGAGACAGGAGGTCCTAGGTTCAAATCTGGCCTCAGAAACTTCCCAGCTTTGTGACCCTGGGCAAGTCACTTGACCCCCATTGCCCACTCTTACCACTCTTCCACCTATGAGCCAATACACAGAAGTTAAGGGTTTAAAAAAAAAAAAAAGAGGAGGCCACAGGAAGTGACGCAAAAGAGGCCCATTTAAAAAGAGGCCTCAGTCAGCTGGGCCTGGGGCTTCTGGTTTGTGAATGGGACATGAAGGAGCTCTTCTGGTTGGTGACCAGGACTTGAAGGAGCTCTGAAACTGGTGAGACTGTTCTTAAATCTTTCCTTTGGAATTCCACATGGTGAGTGTAAAGACAATCTTCCTGAACTTCTCTTAAAGAACTTCCCTTTCAAAAAGACTCTGTGACTGAAGCTTTTGCTTCATTCGCCTCTGGGGCCCTTTGGCTCTCTGGGCCTCTGGCCCTCTGATTTTCGGGCCTTGGGATCAAGGCTGGATTTCCCTCTGCTGAGATCTACCTGGATTAAACTAGGGGATCAGAGCAAATTACCTACTTTGTTAGATTAGTTATCCTATCTTATCTTCTCTCTTATTTCCTTATTTCTTTTTCCTCTTCTCATTTGTAAATAAATTTTCCATAAAAGGCATTTTATCTTGAGATTATTCTTTAATTAGGGACTGACGATTGTTCAATCCCCTAGCGACCAACCTTTTAACATTTACCCAACCAAAACCCCTTTTCACCCAATACAATTATCCAGTTACAAATTCTTGATAGTCATGTTAGATTCTTTTTATTATATCTTTACTTAATATTTTTGCAGTTATTATATATTATTTTTTAAAGAATTGGAAAACTTTTGTTTTTCAGTACAGCAATTAAACCACAGTAATTTTCAGATATCCAAACTTCTAGTTTGCTTTACAGTTTATTTAACATGTGGAGAAAATGAAAAGAGAAATTGCTATTGAGGCCCTGATTTTAATTAAAGAGAAGAAATGGTCTGCCAAAGTAAAAATGCACTTAATAATAACTGACACATATATAGAACATTTAAAATAAAAAAAAATAACATGCATTATTTTATTTGAGTTTCATAACATTTGTTGATGTAGATAGGTTTGCCTTCACAAGGAGAGAGACTCTAATTCATAAGACATGATTCAAAGAGGAGATAGAATTAGAAGGAATCTGGCTGATGTAAGGTGAGGAGGTAGAGGAGAAAAGGATGAATGATCTCAATTTTGTTGATAAAACATGAGGAAAGATTCTCAGCTGAAGTGAGAGGGAGGAGAGGAAGATATGGGAGGTCTGAAAAGGTTTGGAAGAGCTATCGTGAAGGGTATGGGATAGTGAGTTAATTAGGTAGGTAATAGGATTGGCTTGCAGCAATGAAGACCCAGTTCAGAGTATGTAATATAAATTTGTAGTAGATCAAGTCAGCATGATGGTGTGATTTTCCTGCCTTTGCTCAGTAGGCCATGTACTTATTTCCTGGTTCTTAGTTGTATTTGAGAATGCCAAATAAGTGGGGAATTAGTAGATTGTTAAAGTTTTTATCCTTACCGGAAAATGGGATTCTAATTCCCTCATTTTGTTTTTGTCTTGGATATGCATTACCAAATCGACATCTATAATACTGCTGTTACTAGTCTTCTTCTAAGTAAGTGCTGATTCTTCTATGATACTAACTTCAAACTCAGATGCCTGAAGAATCAAATAAGTGAAAAATCACCAAGTTTAAAAAATTCTCTTTTTTATTATATGACTACTTCTCAAAATAAAATAAAACATCTCTACTTATCTATTCAATATCCCAGGAAGAATTAAACTGGGAAATTTCCAAAGAAAAGAGAAGTTCAAAAAAAATTTAAAGGAAAAAGAACCATGCCCCCTCAATGTTTTCTCCTTCCTCAAAACTATAGGAGCCCAACAGAAATAGCATGCCAATATTTAAGAAAGGAACAGAGGAAGAAATAATCTGGTTATTGCTTAAGCTAAAACCTTCCACTTTTTACTTCTGATGATTAAATAAAACTCTATCTCCAAAAGCATAGTAAGACTTATCCTGAATTGGCACATCTACAAGGCAGAAGTATTTTACTGATCATGGAAAAAAGGCAGTGGCCAGCAGTCTCATTTCTATTGAAGGTATACATGATCTTATCAAGAGGTATACTACAGTAGGAGTGAGGCAAATGGTTGAGGAAAGAAAGAGGCATCATGAAGGGAAGGAAAGGAGTAATGAGGGTACAAAGAGAAGTTTTCAGAATTACAATAAAACACAATAATTAATATGGGCTAATATCAATAAAAGCTGAATTATGGGATGACTGGGAGTGTGAGAGCACAAATTCTCCTTCTCCCTAATGAATGAAGATAACAGGAAGTAACAGAAATGTGTCAGACCAAAAGTCAGATCATGCAGGCCAGATTCTTCAGATTTCTAATGTACTGACTTCAGTATTTATTATTCCCATTCTTAGCAATGAAGGCACTCTCCTGTCAATGAGGTTTGTAATCATTTAGGTCTTAGGAGATGGCCTTCATGAGTTGCTGAACTCAAAGACAGAAAGGCAAAGAATAGGCAAATAGGGTTCAGTGACTTGCTCAGGGTCACAAAGCTAGGAATTGTCTGAGGTCAGATTGGAACCTGGGGTCCTGACTCTACCCTGTATGCCTCCTAGCTGCCCCTAAATTATGTGTTTTATGAAAGTATCTTCTGTATGATGAAATGGCACAATCACAGTCTATCTGTATCTTCCTGACAAGTTTCATTCTGAGTTTTCCCAAATATTAAAACATACTTGCTATCCAGTTATAAAACCTACCTAGTCTTGTTGGATTCTTTTAATGTACTTTAATTTACTCTTTTTACAGATTGTAAATCATTTTGCTAAATGATTTAATTCCTTTTGTTTTTAAGCACAGCAATTAAGGCACAGTAATTTTCAGATATACTTTATCCCAATCTATGGCCTTACAAATTATTTAAAATGTAAAGATAAAGACAAGGGAAATTGCTGTTAAGGACCTGGTTCTAAATAAATAGAAGAAATGTTCTGCTGAAGTAAAAAGACATTTAATTATAAATGACACACATATTATAGGATTTCTAAAAATAAAAAAGGTGACATGCATTATCATATTTGAGCTTCATAAAAATTGTTGATGTTATCAGGTTTACCTTCATAAGGAGAGGGACTCTCATTCATAAGAGACATGATTCAGAGAGGAGAAAGATAATATTAAAAGGAATCTGGCTGATGTAAGATGAGGAGGCGGAGGAGCAAAGAATGAATGATCCCAATTTTTCCAGTAAAATATGAGGAAAGGTTTTCAGCTGAACTGAGAGAGAGGAGAGGAAGATATGGGAGATCTGAAGAGAGATGAAAAGTTTTAGAAGAGCTGCTATTAAGGTTATGGGATAGTGAGTAAATTAGGTAGGTAAAAAGATTGCCTTGCAACAGTGAAGACCTGTTATGTCTATGTATTATACATTTGTAGTAGATTAAGTCAGCATGATTGTGTAGTTTTTTTCCCTTTGTTCAGTATGACATGTACTTATTTCCTGGTTTTAGTTGTACTTCAGAATGCCAAATAAGAGGTGTGTTATTAGATTGGTAAAGTTTTTATCCTTACCTGAAAATTGGATTCTAATTCACTCATTTGGCTTTCATCTTGGATACTCTTTATCAAATCTGAAACTATAATACTGATGTTACTAGCCTTCTTCCAAGTATGTTCTGGTTCTTCTAAGTTACTCTGTTCAAACTCTGATGCCCGAAGAATCAATTAAATGAGAAATCACCAAGCTTAAAAGACCATTGTTTCTCAAAATAAAATAAAACATCTCTACTTATCTATTCAATATTCCAGGAAATGTATACAGGAAAATTATCAAAAAAAAAAAAAAGACAAACTGAAAAAAATTTAAAGGAAAAAGAACCATGTCCCCTTAATGTCTTCTCCTTCCTCAATATTCTAGGACTCCAACAGAAATAACATGCTAATATTTAGCAAAAGAACAGAGGAAGAAATAATCCAGTAATTGCATGAGCAAAAACCTTCCACTTTTTACATCTGATGATTAAATAATGCTCTCTCTCAAAGAGGCTATAGTAAGACCTATCCTGAGTGGGCGCATCTCCCAGGCAGAAGTATTTTACTGACCAATGGAAAAAGAACAGTGATCAGTGATCTCACTACTGTTGGTGGTATACATGATCTTATGGATGTATGCTATAGTGGAAGTAAGACGAATGGTTGAGGAAAGAAAGAACCATCATGAAGGGAAAGAATGGAGTGATGAGGGTACAAATAGCATAAAAATGTTTTCAGAATTACATTAAAACATTGTAGTTAATATAATGTAATATCAATAAAAGCTGAATAATAGTATGTATGGGTGTGTGAGAGCACAAGTTCTCCTTCTCCCTAATGAAAGGAAATAACAGGAAGTGACAGAAATGTGTCAAACTAAAAGTCTGATCACCCAGGCCAGATTCTTTAGATTTCTAAATTACTTAATTTAGTACTTGTTATTCACAGTCTTAGCAATGAAGGTACTCTCCCATCAATGAGGTTTGTAATCATTTAGGTCTTCATGAGTTATTGAAGTCTAAGACAGAAGGGCAAGGGCTAGGCAAAAAGGGTTCCGTGACTTGCCCAGGGTCATAAAGCTAGGAATGGTCTGAGGCCGGATTGGAACCCAGGTCCTCCTGACTCTACCCTCTATGTTTCTTAGTTGCCCTCAAATTTTGTGTTTCCTTCAGAACAGATCATGCTGCCCCTGTGTCCAGCATAGCTTCATAACAGGTTCTCTGATTGTCAGAGTTACCAGAGGTTTGTTCTGTTTATTTGCCTTTACAGGTACAAGAGACATTTGTGATTCCTCCAAAGATAGCATGTGTTCAGGTGTAGACTGAAACAAGGAACTGCAAGCTATCCAATTACCATCCAAAGTTTCTGTGATGCATTGTCGAGCACATCAAAGACTTGTGGGGCCAGTACAGTTAGGCAATTGCTGGGCGGACATCACTGCAAAGTTTGGAGCTAGATTTGGACTTTTGCAAATATTACACTTATCCCTAGTAGGGAAAGACCAACTACTAGAAGCATACTCTCAAAAGGAAGCAAAATACTGGCAAGATCATCTTGGGGCAGATCTAGTAAACGGAGTGTGGATGTCCAGCTGTGGTAAACCATTTTTGCCGAAATTGCTGCACCACACCTTGTGCACAGCAATTCACAGAAAGGGACATTATGGGCTATTAGCTCTAGTGGACATTATAAGAAAACACTGGATCACATTGGGCATCACAACAGAAGCTAAAAGAGTGTGTGACAATTGCAAAGTCTGCATGCAATACAACCAATCCACCACCAAAGTCAAAGCTATGGGAGAAAAACAACTAGCATACACTCCCTTTCAATGCCTGCAGATTGATTATGTCACAATGCCCAGATGCCAAGGGTATATGTACATACTAGTCATAGTGGACAGATTAACAAAATGGCCGGAAACACTCCTAGCCAGACAGAATAATGCAGCATTTGTAGCCAAGATCCTACTTAGAGAAATAATACCCAGATTCTTTATACCTGCAATAATTTCGTTTGACCTAAACATAGACTAATAGCAGAAGCCAGAAAGCCAAAGTATAAACATACAGCAGCAGCCGGACAGCCAGACCATAGACAAAGATCAATCAGAAACCCAGAGCATACATAAATAGCAGCAATAAGAAAATCTATCCATACAAGACCTCAGTAGTGACAGTGATGAGTACACACAAAGCCAGATAACATTAATGATAAAAATAATCTCTAAAGACTCTCTTAAAAAGTCAAAAAATTTTTGGGGCAACACAAAAATTTCACAACACAACACAATACTACACACTCACACACTGGTTCCTGATCCAAGGCAACAACCTACAAGTAAGTCGACATCCATCAAGATGGGTCCCAGCACAGATGAAAGCTAGATGAGATCCCAGAGAACATCAGGACAAGGACATTACAAGAACACCACAAAGAGACATTGCACAAGGACTAAACAACGACATGAACTATGACACCTATGTGACTTGGACAACTTCACCAGAAGAGCAAGAACAACTGTGCAGATTTAGGTTTGGATGGTACAAGGTTTATACATTCAGACAAAAATCAAAGGCATGAGTTAGCACATTCACACATTAGAATGCATGCATCAGAACCAGAACATCAGCTGATGAACAAGAAGGATTCTAAAGAAAATGGTGAGTATGAACCAAACAGAACATGTTAGGTCATAGGTCCAACACATAGACCCATTAAATTACTTCACATGTACATAGTGTAAATAATGTATATAGTTATGAGTACAGAGTACCTTGGCCATGTTAAACAAGAGAACCTGTGTTCCTTGATAGGTAAAAGAGTACTTAACTTACTCTTTTTTTTTAAATTTTAAACATTTATTAATATTTATATTTTAGAAAAGTTAACATGGTTACAAGATTTATGCTCTTACTTTCCCCTTCACCCCCCGACCTCCCCCCTCCCCTGGCCGATATGCATTTCCACTGGTTTTAACATGTGTCATTAATCAAGACCTATTTCCAAATTGTTGATAGTTGCATTGGTGTGGTACTTTCGATCCCCTATCATGTCCTCATCATCCCAGGTATTCAAGCAGTTGATTTTCTTCTGTGTTTCCTCTCCTGCTGTTCTTCATCTGAATGTGGGTAGCATTCTTTTCCAAAAATCCCTCAGAATTGTCCTGGGTCATTGCATTGCTGCTAGTACAGAAGTCCATCGCATTCGATTTTACCATAGTATATCAGTCTCTGTGTACAGTGTTCTTCTGCCTCTGCTCCTTTCACTCTGCATCAATTCCTGGAGGTCTTTCCAATTCACATGGAATTCCTCAAGTTTATTATTCCTTTGAGCACAATAGTATTCCATCACCAGCATATACCACAGTTTGTTCAGCCATTCCCCAATTGAAGGGCATATTTTCCAGTTTTTTGCCACCACAAAAAGGGCAGCTATAAATATTTTCATGCAAGTCTGTTTATCTATGATCTCTTTGGGGTACAAACCCAACAATGGTATAGCTGGATCAAAGGATAGGCATTCTTTTATAGCCCTTTGAGCATAGATCCAAATTGCCATCCAGAATGGTTGGATCAGTTCACAGCTCCACCAGCAATGCATTAATGTCCCAATTTTGCCACATCCCCTCCAACATTCATTACTCTCCCCTTCTTTCATTTTAACCATTCTGCTAGATGTGAGGTGATACCTCAGAGTTGTTTTGATTTGCATTTCTCTAATTATTAGAGATTTAGAACACTTTCTCATGTGCTTATTGATAGTTTTGATTTCTTTACCTGAAAATTGCCTATTCATATCTTTTGCCCATTTATCAATTGGGCAATGGCTTGATTTTTTATACAATTGATTTAACTCCTTATATATTTGAGTAATTAGACCCTTGTCAGAGTTTTTTGTTATAAAGATTTTTTCCCAGTTTGTTGTTTCCCTTCTGATCTTGGCTACATTGTTTTGGTTTGTACAAAAGCTTTTTAGTTTTATATAATCAAAATAATTTATTTTACATTTTGTAATTTTCTCTAACTCTTGCTTGGTTTTAAAATCTTTCCTTTCCCAGAGATCTGACAAGTATACTATTCTGTGTTCACTTAACTTATTTATAGTTTCCCTCTTTATATTCAAGTCATTCACCCATTCTGAATTTACCTTGGTGTAGGGTGTGAGATGTTGATCTAAACCTAATCTCTCCCATATTGTTTTCCAAATTTCCCAACAGTTTTTGTCAAATAGTGGATTTTTGTCCCCAAAATTGGGCTCTTTGGGTTTATCATATACTGTCTTGCTGACATCATTAACCCCAAGACTATTCCACTGATCCTCCCTTCTATCTCTTAGCCAGTACCATATTGTTTTGATGACTGCTGCTTTATAGTATAGTTTAATATCTGGTACTGCTAGGCCCCCTTCCTTCACATTTTTTTTCATTATTTCCCTTGATATTCTTGATCTTTTGTTATTCCAAATGAACTTTGTTATAGTTTTTCCTAATTCAGTGAAAAAGATTTTTGGTAGTTTGATAGATATGGCACTAAATAGGTAAATTAATTTGGGTAGAATGGTCATTTTTATTATGTTAGCTTGTCCTACCCATTAGCAATCAATGTTTTTCCAATTGTTTAGATCTAGTTTTAATAGTTTGGAAAGTGTTTTGTAGTTGTTTTCATATAATTCCTGTGTTTGTTTTGGTAGATATTCTTAAGTATTTTATATTGTCTAGGGTGATTTTAAATGGTGTTTCTCTTTCTACCTCTTGCTGCTGTGATGTATTGGAAATATATAGAAATGCTGATGATTTATGTGCATTTATTTTGTATCCTGCAACTTTGCTAAAGTTGTTGATTATTTCTACAAGCTTCTTAGTTGATTCTCTAGGATTTTTTAAGTAGACCATCATATCATCTGCAAAGAGTGATAGCTTAGTCTCCTCATTGCCTATTTTAATACCCTCAATTTCTTTTTCTTCTCTAATTGCTACTGCTAGTGTTTCTAGTACAATGTTAAATAATAGAGGAGATAATGGGCATCCTTGTTTCACTCCTGATCTTATTGGAAAGGCTTCTAATTTATCCCCATTGCATATGATGCTTGTTGATGGTTTTAGGTATATACTGTTTATTGTTTTTAGGAAAGGACCTTCTATTCCTATACTTTCCAGTGTTTTCAATAGGAATGGGTGCTGTATTTTGTCAAAGGCTTTTCAGCATCTATTGAGATAATCATGTGATTTTTGTTTGTTTGTTGATATGGTCAATTGTGTGAATGGTTTTCCTAATGTTGAACCATCCTTGCATTCCTGGTATAAATCCCACCTGATCATGGTGGATGATCCTCTTGATCACCTGCTGGAGTCTCTTTGTTAGTATTCTATTTAGGATTTTTGCATCTATGTTCATTAGGGAGATTGGTCTGTAGTTTTCTTTCTCTGTTTTTGATCTCCCTGGCTTTGGAATCAGTACCATATTTGTGTCATAAAAGGAATTTGGTAGGACTCCTTCTTTGTTTATTATATCAAATAATTTGTGTAGCATTGGGATTAGTTGCTCTTTGAATGTCTGATAGAATTCACTTGTGAATCCATCAGGCCCTGGCGATTTTTTCTTAGGGAGTTCTTTGATGGCTTGTTCAATTTCTTTTTCTGATATAGGATTATTTAGGTATTCTATTTCTTCTGCTGTTAATCTAGGCAATTTATATTTTTGTAAATATTCATCCATATCTCTTAGATTGCTATATTTATTGTCATATAATTGGGCGAAATAGTTTTTAATGATTGCCTTAATTTCCCCTTCATTAGAGGTGAGATCTCCCTTTTCATCTTTGATACTGTCAATTTGGTTTTCTTTTTTCCTTTTTTTAATTAGATTGACCAGTACTTTGTCTATTTTATCTGTTTTTTCAAAATACCAGCTTCTAGTCTTATTTATTAATTCAATAGTTCTTTTACTTTCGATTTTATTCATTTCTCCCTTGATTTTTAGTATTTCTAATTTAGTTTTCATCTGGGGATTTTTAATTTGCTCTCTTTCTAATTTTTTAAGTTGCATGCCCAATTCATTAATCTCTGCCCTCCCTAGTTTGTTAATATATGTACTCAAGGATATAAACTTCCCCCTGAGAACTGCCTTGGCTGCATCCCACAGAGTTTGGTAGGATGTCTCATCATTGTCATTCTCTTCAATGAAATTGTTGATTGTTTCTATGATTTCTTCTTTGACTAGCTGGTTTTGGAGAATCATATTATTTAATTTCCAATTAGTTTTTGATTTGCCTGTCCAGGTGCCCTTACTGATTATTATTTTTATCGCATTATGATCTGAGAAGGTTGCATTTATTATTTCTGCTCTTTTACACTTGTTTGCAATGTTTCTATGCCCTATTACATGGTCAATCTTTGTGAATGTACCACGTGCAGCTGAAAAGGTGTATTCCTTTTTGTCCCTATTTATTTTTCTCCACATATCAATTAAATCTAATTTTTCTAGGACTTCATTCACCTCTCTTACCTCTTTCTTATTTATTTTTTGATTTCATTTATCTAGATCTGAAAGAGGAATATTTAGATCTCCCACTAGTATAGTTTTACTGTCTATTTCCTTCTTGAGCTCTGCCAGTTTCTCCTTTATGAATTTGGATGCTATGCCACTTGATGCATACATATTGAGCAGTGTTATTTCCTCATTGTTTATACTGCCTTTAATCAGGATGTAATAACCTTCCTTGTCTTTTTTAATCATATCTATTTTTACTTTGGCTTTGTCAGAAATCCCAATAGCCACTCCTGCCTTCTTTTTCTCATTTGACGCCCAAAAGATTTTGCTCAAGCCCTGAACCTTAAACTTGTGTATGTCTACCCGCCTCATATGTGTTTCTTGTAGACAACATATGGTAGGATTTTGGTTTCTAATCCACTCTGCTATTTGCTTCCGTTTTATGAGCGAGTTCATCCCATTCACATTCAGAGTTATAATTATCAGTAGTGCATTTGCTGACATTTTCGTATCCTCCCCAATTCCTACCCCTTCTTCTTAAACTCTTTCCTTTTAAACCAGTGGTTTGCTTTAATCCGGTATCCCTTATCCCCTCCCTTGATTAACTTCCCTTTCTACCCCCTCCATTATTATTCCCCTCTTTTTATTTTTAAAGGTCTAATTCCCTCCCCCTTCTTCTCCCCTCCCTTTTTTGACTTCCCCACTCCCCTGCTCCCCTTGGTTTATCCCTTCTGACTTTCTCAGTAGGGTTAGATAGAGTTTTATATCCCAATGGATAATATAGCTACTCTTCCCTCTCAGGGTTAATTACACTGAGAGTAAGGTGTAAATATTACCTCTTAATGCTCTCTTCCTCTCCTTCTTATAATAGTATTCATCCCTTCTCCTTCCCATGCCCTCTTTGTGTGTAATAGAATATCCTATTTTTCTTATTCCTTCAAGATTCTCTTGGTGTCCTCTACTATTCATCCCCCTTTTTCCTTCCCACCCATATTATCTTAGACCATTTGGTATTCCAACCTCTCCCTATGAATAATTCTTCTAATTATTATAATAGTGAATGCTATAATCGTGAACAGAGTTCACTACAGAGAATTATACATAACATTTCCCCACAGAGTACCAATAATTAGATCTTATTGAAGCCCTTAAATAGGCAAATTTAAAAATTATGAGTTTTCTTACTTTCCCTTCTGTTTCTTATTTACCTTTTCATGTTTCTCTTGATTTTTGTGGTTGGATATCAAACTTTCCATTTAGTCCTGGTCTTTTCTGTGCAAATGCTTGGAAATTTTCTATCTTGTTGAATGCTCAAACTTTCCCCTGGAAGAATATAGTCAGTTTTGATGGGTAGGTGATCCTTGGTTGTAAACCCAGTTCTCTTGCCTTTCTGAATATCATATTCCAAGCCTTGCGGTCTTTTAGTGTGGAGGCTGCCAGATCCTGTGTGATCCTGATTGGTGCTCCTTGATATCTGAATTGTCTCTTTCTGGCTTCTTGTAATATTTTTTCCTTTTAGTTGGAAGCTCTTGAATTTAGCTATTATATTCCTGGGGGTTATCTTCTCATTCTCTAGTGTAGAGGTTGATCTATGGATCCTTTCAATGTCTATATTACCCTCTTGTTGTAGAACTTCAGGGCAATTTTGCTGAATAATTTCTTTTAGTATGGAGTCCAAATATTTATTAATTTCTGCTTTTTCAGGAAGACCAATGATTTTCAGGTTGTCTCTTCTAGACCGGTTTTCTTGATCTATCAGTTTCTCATTGAGATATTTCATGTTTCCTTCTATTTTATCTGTCTTTTGACTTTGTTTTATTTGATCTTGCTGTCTTGATAGATCATTGGCTTCTACTTGCCCAGTTCTTGTCTTTAGAGACTGGTTTTCTGCTATAAGCTTTTGATTTTCCTTTTCAGTTTGGTCTCACCTGTTTTCCAGCTGTTTGATTTTGGTCTCCAATTTGCTTATTAATTCTTTTGATTTGGGGGCATCTTTTTCTAATTGCTGAATTCTAGCCTTTAGAGACTGGTTTTTGGCTACAATCTTTTGGTTTTCCTTTTCAATCTGGACATTTCTGGTCTTTGATTTACTTGCCTCACTTTCCAATTGTGAAATTCTGCCTTTTAAACTGTTATTTTCTTGCCAGATCTCTTCCATCTTTCTCATGATCTCAGATCTGAACTCTTCAAGACCTTGTGACCCGTTTTCATTGTTTTGGAAAGGTTTGGATTGTTTGTTCTCCTCAGTTGTTTCCTCTGTTGTCTGGATTTTTTCTGTGTAAAAGTTCTCAAGTGTTAAATGTTTTTTCTTCTTCATCTTTCTCTTCTGGTTTTCCTGATGGCTTGCCATATTAAGCTGAGTTCCCTCTCAGCTTTATGCTTGTGCCCAGGAACTGTTTGTAGCTCTTTAGAGATTCCTGAGGTCTCAGGTATAGTTGTTTTGGGACAAGCCTCTTGGTGGTCTCCTTGCTTGTTCTTTTGCCTGAAGCTCCTTTAACAGTCTCAGGGAGCTGCTTCCACAGTCAAGCACCTCTCTGCACTGGGTCCCCACTCAAGGTCCGCTCCTGCACTCAGGATCAGCCCCTTCGTCCTCGCCCCAGTCCGCACTTTAATCCGTGCCTTGCCTGCACCTGGGCTCAGGGTCTGGGCTCAGGGTCTGCGCTCAGAGTCCGCGAGTTCCTCAGCCTCCCAGGGGGTCCCAAGTCTTGCTGCTCCCAGGAACAAGCCCTGGTGAGCTGCCAATGACCCAATGGGTGCCCCAAACCTGCTCTGACTCCCGTGTGCTGGCTTTGGTGCGGTAGGTGGTGTGGGGAGAGGGAGGGGGTTGCTCCGCTCATGTTTTCGTGGGAGCTGTTTCTTCCCTTTATAGCATGGAAATGCCCTGTTTCCACATACCTCCGATGCTGCGCCCTGTTGTGGGGTCCCTTCTTTCCTCTGGATTTGTTTTTATGTCTTCTTGAGGAGTCCTATATGCGTTGGTTAGGAGAAGTCAAGCAGCTGCTTTTTACTCTGCTGCCATCTTAACCTGGAACCACTTAACATACTCTTAATTAAAACATCACATACAAAACCATGTACTTATGTGTTATATTTGATACTAACACATAATAAAATGCATAGCTTACTAACCAATAGGACAAGCATAGCTAGGGAAAATTCATATTTAGTCAGCATAGGGACAGTGTATTATTGTTATGAATGTTAAAATAGAGTTATCCATGAGGAAATGTCAGACAGACATTGCATAGTGTAGGTTAGCTAGAGATGTTACTAATAGACTAATACACTAATGTAGGTTAAGAATTTACTCACACACTCATATTTCCTAATAATAGATTAGGGATTAGTAGTTTGAACTGTTAGAAATATTATATGTTATGAACGTTCACTTAAAGTTCAGTACCAGAAGTTCATAGATAGTTTGTTGCAGAAATGCATTTGCCTTAGAATAAGTAAGGACAAGTTACAAAGATAGATCCTGTTATTTTGCTACAGTTTACTTGAACATTTGTATTCAAACCCCAACCTTTCCCAGTTAAAAATTTTCCCATCCTTTGTCCTTAGCATAGGTAAGCATAGACAGCTTTAGGACATAGCATAGATAGGAATTTATTATTTTGTGATTATAGATAGAGGGATAGGAATACATAAGTTAGCTTAGTATAGCGTAAAGATTCATCAGCAAACACAATCAACAAGAAAATTTGCAGGTTGAAATTTTTGAAAACTAAAACGGCATTTATGTAATAAAGAACTTCTGGGACAAGATGGAGTATATCTTGAGTGAGAGGAACATCAGTTGAAGACTTTGGAATGTACCTGGGGTGGTGTGAGCCAGGGCCAGAAGACAGGTGGAACCATCCTATAAATACCCAGGGACAACAGCAAACTGGGTCTCTCATTTTTGAGGATTCTTGGGAGGAGGGAGGATTGGAGGGAGGGTAGGCTTAGACCTGCAATCCAGCATCCATATCTGGTTGCCATAGGAAATCAATTACCTGTTAATTAAAAGAGCTAAGAGAGACATCATAGCCAACAAGAAAATCATCACTAACCTTCCTTATCCTTTGGCTTGTGCTAAGCCAGGGGATTGAGAGAGGGGGAAGAAAGCTCCAGCCTAATACCAAATCTATCATCCATTTGATTCAGTTCACCTTTGTTTATTTAGATTTAGCTTAACATCCCCAAAACCCTTTATCCTGTTTCCTTGTTCCTAAACCTTATAGATAGTAAATAAATCCTGTTACAGTTCAATCAAAGAAGATTGGTGTTCCTTTCCTAAATGGTGAATCATCTATAGCTGATTAGGGAAAGGCTTTATAAACTGCAGTCAAAATAGCATTTATCCAGCAAGCATATCTATACCAGCCCAAACCAACCCTTTACTATCAAATCCAACCCCAAGTCAGGACTAGAGGAGTTGTTAAACTCATATACAACTCCCATTAGGTTTCTGATTTGGGCACTGTTGTGAGGTAGGGGCTTGGCTAAATTGATCTTTATAGGCTTGGGGTCACTGACACATTGGGTAACCACCTGGCAAACATTTCACCTGCTGGCCCAGATTCATCCAGTGCCTGTGATTTCCAGTGCCTACTTGGCAGACTCAGTCAACAGAGCCTGTCAGGTCAAGTGAGGCTTAGCAACCTTCTTATTACCAACCTCCAATTTACCCACAACAAGACTTGTCCTGCATATGGCTTTCTTCCCATAGCAGCATGTCATCCTTGTTGTCATTTTCCAGTGTCAATGCAGAAATGTCCTTATGATTTTTAAAAATCACGTCTGTGGTATCACCCTTGTAATGCAAGATGGCTAACAGAAATTTTTTGCTTCTGTAATTTCTAACGGTCACAAAAAGTCAGTTAAACATCTTAGAATGTTCAGAAAGTCAGTTAGAACTTAAAGCTATAAATAGAGGTGAAGTTCCAACTGATGAGGCTTTTGCCTTCTGGTTTTCGCTGTGACTGGAGGCTTTTGCTTTGGCCTTTCAGCTTTGGCCTAATTGCTTCGGGCTTGGCCTGTGCTTATTTGTTTTGGGGAAATTTGGAACTATCTCATTTCTCTGGACCTCTCCCTGATCTCCCATCTCCATCCCTCCCCTTCCCTGATTTTCCTTTGGGTTCTGGTTGGAAAGGAGGGCTTGATGATTGAACATTGTGGGTTTTAGTTTTTTTTAGATAATTGGAGTATCCTCAAATAAGTTACCCCTAAGTTTGATAAAGACTTTACTTAAAAGGCAGTCAAATCTTCCTGACTGGGAGGGCTGGGCTCTCTCTGTCTAAACCACTCCGCGACCCATCCACCACTATCACCCCTCTCCCTAGTAGCAGTTAGAAAACCCTGAATGCATCTCCCCTTCTGACTGACCCTGGTATTAATAAATACCCTTGTTACCTATTCAAACCCTGTGGTGAGTCATTGTGTCGAAAATTAAGGCAAGGGCCCAAGAGGAAAGAATCATTTTCCTTTATTTATTGAGAAAACTTGGGTATCCATCTTGGCAGGAAATACCTCCCTAGACTTCCTCCAGCCATCAGTTTGACTGGCAGAGAGGGGCCTTCTTGACTCCTCCCAAAAGAGACTGGAGAAACTAACAAGAGAAACTCTCCAGTAAAACCTAAACATTACTTACTGGCCCTAGTTTCCTCCCTGATTCTCTGTCTCAAGCCTCTGGGAACAAACCTGTTTGAGCTGCCCTCTCCTACATACCCCATTTCCCTTATCTCCTATATACCTTCCCAAACCTTCATTTCCTCCCCAATTCCCCTTTATCTTCCTCACCCCAAATTGTGTTTTCATTTGACCTTACTCAGATTATTTACTTTTTCTTTATAACACCCTGCAGTTCTGTGTTGTAGGAGATCTGACAGCCTGCTCTGACCTACTCTCAGGATTCTGAATCCCCATAGTGACTCTACCTAAGCTCATGGAATGTTGAGAGTGTAAAAGGTCTTCTCTTGAAAGTAGAGAGAAGTTTTCAGTTAACTTACCAGCTTTTCTTTCTAAGTCTTGAGAAGTATAAACTTTCTCTTTGGCAGTTTCTGGTTATGGTTTGTAGGTAGAGTTTTCACCTCATTGCCTCAGATTCAAGTTTTCTTATCTCTAAGACTTGTTGATAGTTAATCTCTCCTTCACATGTCTGTGAAACTTCAGGCAATTCACTGGAACTCTCTCTGAGTGAGTTACTCTTGTTGACTTTTTTGTCTAACCCACTAGATGTTAATTTGATGTCCTTTTCCACACAAGACTGTGGTTCATACTCTACCACCTGTGGATTTAAACTTGAATCTAGGTAGCCTTCATTTGTATGGATGTTTCCATGTGACTCTGTTTCAAGCTGAAGAACTACAGAGATTCCTTTAGAATCCTGGAGACATTTCTCCTTTGCACTCTAACTTCTGTGTTCATTTACTGCATTTTCATAGTATGTTGCTTTTCCTATGAGACACAGTTTCAAATCTTGGGCTACATGCGTTGCCAATGTGTTAACACAATGTAAATCCCTTTCTTTGTCTTTATTCAAGGTTGCTTTTTGATTGCAGCTTGAAATAAAATCTTGAAACTGTGGTGTTTCTACCATCAAGCTGGATCGTAATGGTTCATATTTTTTGGAAGCCATTACTGATCCTTTCCATAAAGTCCTTTTGTTGCATATCCAAAACATCCTGTGAAGAATATGCAGACTGACTTTCCTCAAGCTCATTGAGTGATGTTCCATAGTCATCTTTTCTCATCTGCAAGATGTCTTGCAACTCTTTTGTTTCTCCAGCAGTCTTTTCTCTCTCCCTTGTATCTAATGCAGTAAATTCACTCTCATTAACAATACCCAACCTAAGCAGTGTGCTTTCCTTCTCTTTTGCCTTTTTGCATCCACAACTCTTAATATATTTTATTGTTCTCAGGTCATCGGTTCATATTTGGCTTCGCTCCTAATTTCAGGTAACTCTCCATATCATTTAAGGACAGTGTTTGGCTGTATTTCCTACAATTATGTTCATAGCACTTGTCATGAGTTTTATTCTCTTCATTTTTTTTTGCTTATTTGACCATTTTGAATTATAGTAGGTCTTTCTTGTGCTGTCCCTGTTATCATTGCTGTAGGTTTTGTTAAAGTTTATCTGTCTCTTAAACCTACAATTTTTTATGATGTGGCCCTTGTTCCCACAAAGATAGCAAGTCTGTGTTGCTATTTCTCCTATTGTTGTTCTAGTTATTGGATTGTCTGGATTGACTGTTACCCCTACTAGTTTGTAATGCTAGGTTCTTAATCTCTTCTCTTTCTTTTTCCTTTCTTGCCTCCTTGAGCTGCTTCTTTAATTCTGCAATAATTGAGTCCTTTTCTATATCAGATTCCCTGGCTGCTCTTTGCTCTTTAGCTTGGGAATCATGAATATAGGTCATGTGTTGTCTTAAATCTTCAATAGACAAAGTTTCTCCTTGAGGGAAGTTCTGCCTAAAGTAATTTTGAATTGGCATGGCAGTTCTTTTTATGAATAGTCTCCAAATGTGTTGCAATGCCTCAGAAGCCTGTTCACCCCAAAATCCTAATAAATTTTCAGCATTTTCAACAAGTCTATCCAGATACAGACTGGGATGCTCATTCTCAGCCTGCCTCAGTTTTTCAAATTTGTTCCATGCATTTGGCCTTTTTGTATGGATACACATTGCCTCCAAAAGAAAGATCAGCTCTACATTGGAGAAGATATCTCATGTTAGCATGAGATGACACTTCCAGATCTTGATGAACAGTAGGCCACGAGGTCAAATTTTCATTGGTTCTATTCTCTTCTAAAAATTTTATTTTCTCTGAGGGTGTAAAAAATTCATCTAGAAAAAACGCCACATCTTGGAAACTGGGATTAAAAAGATCAAAAGTTCTTTTCATTTCTTTTACCAACTTGTGGGGTAATAGATAATACTTGGGGAACCTATGGTGTAGCACTTCTAGATCTTGGGCAGTAAATGCTTTATAAGACTTCACATGGGACTTCCGGTTAAGATGGTGGCAGTGTAAGGAGCAGCTGCTCGATCTCTCCTGACCGCAGCATACAGAACTCCTCAAGGGGAAATAAAAACGAGTCCAGAGGAACGAAGGAACCCCACAACAGGACGCAGCATTGAAGGTACGCAGAATCGGGGCATTTCCACGCTATAGGGGGGTGAAACAGCTCTCACTAAACCGCGAGAGGAAGAAGCCCCTCCCCCACCCCCACACTGCACACCTCGCACAACGCCAACGCACAAGTGTGAAAACAGGACTGGGGCAACCAGATAATCACTGGCAGCCCCGGGGCTTGTACCTGTGTGCTGCAAGGCGAGGGACCCCAGGTGGCTGGGGGCGCGCACCCGAGCATCCACGTGGGAGAAGGCACTGCCTCGGGCCGGGACAAAGGCCCCTAAAACACGGCCTTTCCCAAGCACTGAAGGCATCACCTCAGGTGTGAATAAAGATCTCCAGCCCACAGACTTTCACTACCTTCTGCGGGGGTGAAGGCAGTGCCCTAAGAGCATCTGCGCAGGCAAAGGCAGAGCCCTAGGCTTGAATCACTATCTCCAGCCCAGGCTTCGACCTCCAGTGAGGACCCTGTGCAGACCCAGTGAGGCAGTGGAAGCAGCCCCAAAGACTGCTGAAGGAACCTCGGGCAGAGGGGCAGACCGGGAACTACCAGGAGGCCTGACCCCGAGGACAAGGAGACCCCGGAGCCCCCCGGAGCTTGCAAGGCCCAGGCAGACCCTGAGTGCAAAGACAAAGCGGAAAAGGGGCGGGGCCAACAATGGCCAGCAATAAGGATGTCCAGAAGAAAAAGACTATCAAGAGAAACTCTGGAACACTCAACAACTTCTACACAGAGAAAATCCAGACAACAGAGGAGGGAAAACAAAAATCCAAACCTCCCCAAAAAAATGAAAGCTGGTCACAAGCTATGGAAGAGTTTAAAAATGAAATGCTGAGGAAGATGGAAGAAATCTGGCAAGAAAATAACAGTTTAAAAGGCAGAATTTCGCATTTGGAAAGTGAGACAAGTCAACTGAAGACCAAAAATGACCAGATTGAAAAGGAAAACCAAAAAATTATAGCCGAAAACCAAAACATTAAAGCCAAAAACCAAAACATTAAAGCCGAAAACCAGTCCTTAAAGGCTAGAATCGAACATTTAGAAACCAATGATCTCTCAAGACAACAAGAACAAATAAAACAAAGTCAAAAGACTGATAAAATAGAAGGAAACATGAAATATCTCAATGAGAGAGTGACAGACCAAGAAAACCAGTCTAGAAGAGACAACTTGAGAATCATTGGTCTTCCAGAAAAGGCAGAAATTAATAGAAACTTGGACTCCATACTTAAAGAAATTATTCAGCAAAATTGCCCTGAAGTTCTACAACAGGAGGGCAATATAGACATTGAAAGGATCCATAGAACACCCTCTACACTGGACCCAGAAAAGTCAACACCCAGAAATATAATAGCGAAATTGAAGAGCTTTCAAGTTAAAGAAAAAATCTTACAAGAAGCCAGAAAGAGACAATTCAAATACCAAGGAGCACCAATAAGGATCACATAGGATCTGGCAGCCTCAACGCTAAAAGACCGCAAGGCTTGGAATACAATATTCAGAAAGGCAAGAGAGCTGGGCCTTCAGCCACGAATCAACGACCCAGCGAAACTGACTATATACTTTCAGGGGAAAGTATGGGCATTCAACAAAATTGAAGAATTCCAAGTTTTTACACAAAAGAGACCGGGACTAAATGGAAAGTTTGACACTCAACCACAAACATCAAGAGAAAGATGAAAAGGTAAATAAGAAACAGAGGGAAAAGAAAGAAAACTCATAGTCTTTTAAGCTTGACTATTTAAGGGCATAAATAAGATCTAATTATCTGTATTCCTATGTGGAGAAATGCTATGTATAATTCTCTGTAGTGAACTCTATACACTATTATAATATTCACTATTATAGCAACCAGAAGAATACTTCATAGGGAGAGGACAGGATACTAAATGTTCTAAGAAGACATGGGGGGTGGTAAAGAGGGGGGGAATAGTAGGGGACACCAAGAAAAATCCGAGTAAATAAGAAAAATAAGATATTCTATTACACATAAAGAGGGCATGGGAAGGGGAGGGGTTGAATAATATCATAAGAAGGAGAGGAAGAGAACATAATCAAACCTTACTCTCAGTGTAATTAACCCTGAGAGGGAAGAGTAGCTATATTATCCATTGGGATATAAAACTCTATCTAACCCTACTGAAAAAGTCAGAAGGGATAAACCAAGGGGAGCAGGGGAGTGGGGAGGTCAAAAAAGGGAGGGGAGAAGAAGGGGGAGGGAATTCATTAGGCCTTTAAAAATAAAAATAGGGGAATAATAATAGAGGGGGTAGAAAGGGAAGTTAATCAAGGGAGGGGATAAGGGATGCCGGATTAAAGCAAACCACTGGTGTAAAAGGAAATAGTGTAATAAGAAGGAGTGGGTCTAGGGGAGGATACAAAAATGTCAGTGAATACACAACTAACAATTGTAACTCTGAATGTGAACGGGATGAACTCACTCATAAAACGGAAGCAAATAGCAGAGTGGATCAGAAACCAAAATCCTACCATACGTTGTCTACAAGAAACACATATGAGGCGGGTAGACACACACAAGTTCAAGGTTAAGGGTATGAGCAAAATCTTTTGGGCATCAAATAAGAAAAAGAAGGCAGGAGTGGCTATCATGATCTCTGACAAAGCCAAAGTAAAAATAGATATGATTAAAAAAGACAGGGAAGGTCATTACATCCTGATTAAAGGCAGTATAAACAATGAGGAAATAACACTGCTCAATATATATGCACCAAGTGGTATAGCATCCAAATTCATAAAGGAGAAACTGGCAGAGCTCAAGAAGGAAATAGATAGTAAAACCATAATAGTGGGAGATCTAAATATTCCTCTTTCAGATCTAGATAAATCAAACCAAAAAATAAATAAGAAAGAGGTAAGAGAGGTGAATGAAGTCCTAGAAAAATTAGATTTAATTGATATGTGGAGAAAAATAAATAGGGACAAAAAGGAATACACCTTCTTTTCAGCTGCACGTGGCACATTCACAAAGATTGACCATGTTATAGGACATAGAATCATGGCAAACAAATGCAAAAGAGCAGATATAATAAATGTAACCTTCTCAGATCATAATGTGATAAAACTAATAATCAGTAAGGGCACCTGGACAGGCAAATTAAAAACCAATTGGAAATTAAACAATATGATTCTCCAAAACCAATTTGTCAAAGAAGAAATCATAGAAACAATCAACAATTTCATTGAAGAGAATGACAATGATGAGACATCCTACCAAACTCTGTGGGATGCAGCCAAGGCAGTACTCAGGGGGAAATTTATATCCCTGAGTGCATATATTAACAAATTAAGGAGGGCAGAGATTAATGAATTGGGCATGCAACTCAAAAACTTAGAAAGTGAGCAAATAAAAAACCCCCAGATGAAAACTAAATTAGAAATACTAAAAATTAAGGGAGAAATTAATAAAATCGAAAGTAAAAGAACTATTGAATTAATAAATAAGACTAGAAGCTGGTATTTTGAAAAAACAGATAAAATAGACAAAGTACTAGTCAATCTAATAAGAAAAAGGAAAGAAGAAAACCAAATTGACAGTATTAGAGATGAAAAGGGAGACCTCACCTATAATGAAGGGGAAATTAAGGCAATCATTAAAAACTATTTTGCCCAATTATATGGCAATAAATATAACAATTTAGGAGATATGGATGAATATTTACAAAAATATAAATTGCCTAGATTAACAGCAGAAGAAATAGAACACCTAAATAATCCCATATCAGAAATAGAAATTGAACAAGCCATTAAAGAACTCCCTAAGAAAAAATCACCAGGACCTGATGGATTCACAAGTGAATTCTATCAGACATTCAAAGAGCAACTAATCCCAATACTTTATAAATTATTTGATATGATAAGCAAAGAAGGAGTCCTACCAAATTCATTTTATGACACAAATATGGTACTGATTCCAAAGCCAGGTAGACCAAAAACAGAGAAAGAAAACTATAGACCAATCTCCCTAATGAACATAGATGCAAAAATCTTAAATAGAATATTAGCAAAGAGACTCCAGCAAGTAATTAAGAAGGTCATCCACCATGATCAGGTGGGATTTATACCAGGAATGCAAGGTTGGTTCAACATTAGGAAAACCATCCACATAATTGACCATATCAACAGTCTAACAAACAAAAATCACATGATTATCTCAATAGATGCTGAAAAAGCCTTTGACAAAATACAGCATCCATTCCTATTGAAAACACTGAAAAGTATAGGAATAGAAGGACCTTTCCTAAAAATAATAAACAGTATATACCTAAAACCATCAACAAACATCATATGCAATGGGGATAAATTAGAAGCCTTCCCAATAAGATCAGGAGTGAAACAAGGATGCCCATTATCACCTCTATTATTCAACATAGTACTAGAAACACTAGCAATAGCAATTAGAGAAGAAAAAGAAATTGAAGGTATCAAAATAGGCAATGAGGAGACTAAGCTATCACTCTTTGCAGATGATATGATGGTATACTTAAAAAATCCTAGAGAATCAACTAAGAGGCTGGTAGAAATAATCAACAACTTTAGCAAAGTGGCAGGATACAAAATAAATGCACATAAATCATCAGCATTTCTATACATTTACAACACATTAGTACAGCAAGAGGTAGAAAGAGAAACACCATTTAAAATCACCCTAGACAATATAAAATACTTGGGAATCTATCTACCAAAACAAACACAGCAATTATATGAAAACAACTACAAAACACTTTCCAAACAAATAAAACTGGACCTCAACAATTGGAAAGCCATTAACTGTTCATGGGTAGGACGAGCTAACATAATAAAAATGAACATCCTACCCAAATTAATTTACCTATTTAGCGCCATACCTATCAAATTACCAAAAAACTTCTTTACCGAATTAGGAAAAACTATAAAAAATTTCATTTGGAATAACAAAAGATCAAGAATATCAAAGGAAATAATGAAAAAAAATGTGAAGGAAGGGGGCCTAGCAGTACCAGATATCAAACTATACTATAAAGCAACAGTCATTAAATCAATATGGTACTGGCTAAGAGATAGAAGGGAGGATCAGTGGAATAGACTTGGGGTTAATGATGTCAGCAAGACAGTGTATGATAAACCCAAAGAGCCCAACTTTTGGGACATGAATCCACTATTTGACAAAAACTGCTGGGAAATTAGGAAAACAATATGGGAGAGATTAGGTTTAGATCAACATCTCACACCCTACACCAAGATAAATTCAGAATGGGTGAATGACTTGAATATAAAGAGGGAAACTATAAATAAGTTAAGTGAACACAGAATAGTATACTTGTCAGATCTCTGGGAAAGGAAAGATTTTAAAACCAAGCAAGAGTTAGAGAAAATTACAAAATGTATACTTAATGGTTTTGATTATATTAAGCTAAAAAGCTTTTGTACAAACAAAAACAATGTAGTCAAAATCAGAAGGGAAACAACAAATTGGGAAAAAATCTTTATAACGAAAAACTCGGACAGGGGTCTAATCACTCAAATATACAAGGAGTTAAAGCAATTGTATAAAAAATCAAGCCATTCCCCAATTGATAAATGGGCAAGAGACATGAATAGGCAATTTTCAGGTAAAGAAATCAAAAGTATCAATAGGCACATGAGAAAGTGTTCTAAATCTCTAATAATTAGAGAAATGCAAATCAAAACAACCCTGAGGTATCACCTCACACCTAGCAGAATGGTTAAAATGAAAGAAGGGGAGAGTAATGAATGTTGGAGGGGATGTGGCAAAATTGGGACATTAATGCATTGCTGGTGGAGCTGTGAACTGATCCAACCATTCTGGATGGCAATTTGGATCTGTGCTCAAAGGGCTATAAAAGACTGCCTGCCCTTTGATCCAGCCATACCATTACTGGGTTTGTACCCCAAAGAGATCATAGATAAACAGACTTGTACGAAAATATTTATAGCTGCGCTTTTTGTAGTGGCAAAAAACTGGAAAATGAGGAGATGTCCTTCAATTGGGGAATGGCTGAACAAATTGTGGTATATGGGGGTGATGGAATACTATTGTGCTAAAAGGAATAATAAACTGGAGGAATTCCATGCAAATTGGAGAGACCTCCAGGAAGTGATGCAGAGCGAAAGGAGCAGAGCCAGAAGAACATTGTACACAGAGACTGATATACTATGGTAAAATCAAATGTAATGGGCTCCTGCACCAGCAGCACTGCAATGACACAAGACAGCTCTGAGGGATTTATGGTAAAGATGCTACCCACATTCAGAGGAAGGACTGCAGTAGAGGAAACATATAAGATAAACAATTGCTTGAATGCATGGACTGAGGCGGACATGAATGGGAAATAGACCCTGAACAAGGACACTTGTTACAACCAGTGGAAATGTGCGTTGGCCATGGGTGGGGGGAGAGCGGGGGATGAAGAGGAAAGTAGGGGCATAAAGTATGTAAACAGATTAAAAATGAATATTAATAAATGTCTAATAAAAAAGTAAATAAAAAAATATAGAAACAGAAACAGCAATTTTGTTACTATTTTGTTAAATTACGTATTGTGAACATACATATATACATTAAATATGCTATATGTATGTATAATCTCTTAAAAACTGAACGTAATAGTTTCTTATATAAGCCTCTTTCTCATTCTGTATGTTGAAATATTCATGCTCACCAATATATGTTGACAATAAAAAGAAAAATTCAGTTTTTAAAAATAAAAAAAAAAAGACTTCACATGAACAATTCCTCCCTCCAGTTGCATAACCATAAAATCAATTACGGGAAACAGAGATACAGTGGTGGTTGCATAATTTTTGGACTTAATCTTATCATTATTATTAGTGGTGGAACTGGTGCCATTTACCAAGACAGTTAAAAGCTCAGGTATATAAGGAAGGATTTGAACTGAAATATCATCTCAATCTGGAGATTGGGTTTTTGGAGTGGGAGGTTTTGGTTTGGTTTGGTTAGGCCATAGGTCAACTTGAATGACCAGCAACCTGAACTAACTAATTTACAGTCTCAGATCCTGAAATGCCTTTATCAAATGACCTGCTTCCGATTCATACTCCAAGAGCAAGCAACAACATCTCTTAGCTAAACAATCTGATTTTGGTTGAACTCTGTCTGGTCCTGCCAGGCTGGCAGCTGGCTATCAGCCATTGAGAATTGACAAGCCTGGTTACCTCTATTTCAAATACCATCTTTCATCATTAGCTTAGATTAAGAATCTCCTGTTTCTTTCTTCCCTGTTATTTCCCTGTTTCCTTCTCTAAGTCTGTTAATATTAAATCTTCAATTTACCTGAAATGGATGTCATATTTACCTTAGGCTTAGTGGTTATATATTTGGGATTTTGAGGGAAAAAGGAGACTTATTTCAACTATAGTGAAGTATAATTCGCAGTCAATTGGCGTTATCCATACTAGGCCAGAACAGACAGTTAGAAGTAGCTGTGTAAACCCAATCACATATTCTTCACTTGGCTGACTATTCTGGGACACTGTTATTCTGAAGTTGAGCTTAGCAGATTCACTACAACTAGTGGGATCCTTTCTGTTTCAGTACATCAACTTAAGTGTCACACTTAGGTATCACTCACACACACTCAGCTTCAGCTCCTCGTAACATGAGGTCTATTTATAACACTAGTTATCCTCAAATTCTGTGTTTTATGGAAGGATCTTCAATATGATGAAAAGGCACAATCACAGTCTATTTGTACCTTCCTGACAAGGTTCATTATGAATTTTCCCAAGTATTAAAGCATACTCGCTGTCCAGTTATGCAATCTACCTGGTCTTGTTGGATTCTTTTTATTTATTTATTTTTAATTATTTTTGCAGATTATAAACTATTTTCAGACAGAATTTGTTTCCTTTCATTTTCTAACAGAGTCATTAAGGCTTAGTACTTTTCAGATATCCTATATCCTGTGATAATTAGATTAAATCTACACTGCCCATCTTTAGATTAAATCACCAAAGGTGAAAACATCTCCATTTTTGGGTGGTCTGTAACCCATGTGTTCTAGAGTAAAAAAATCAGAATTTACTGACTGCCTCATGGGCAGTCCTAAGAAAAGTGTCTGTTGTGATTGAACATGTAAACTAAGATGAGGCCATAGGAAGTGACACAAAAGAGGCCCCTTTAAAAAGAGACCTCAATCATCTGGGCTGGGTCTTCTGGTTTGTGAATGGGACCTGAAGGAGCTCTGCTGGTTCATGACCAGGACATTCCACGTGGTGAGTGTAAAGACTGAATCTTCCTGAACTTCTCTTAAAGAGCTTCCCTTTTAATAGAGACTTTGTGATTGAAGCTTTTGCTTCATTTGCCTCTGGGGCCCTCTGGCCCTCTGAGTTTTGGTTCTTGGGATCAAGGCTGGATTTCCCTCAGCTGAGGGTTAATTAGATCTACCTGGATTAACTAGGGGATTGGAACAAATCACCTACTGTGTTAGATTCTTATTTCCTTATTTCTTCTTCCTCTTCTCATTTGTAAATAAATTTCCATAAAAGTCATTTTAACTTGAGGTTATTCTTTATTTGGGGATTGATAATTGTTCAATCCCCTGGCAACCTAACCTTTTAATATATTTACCCCAAACCCCCTTTTCCTCATTATAATCCCAAGCTTTGGTCTTACCATTTATTTAAAATGTGGAGAAAATGACAAGGGAAATTGTTATTGAGGACCTGGTTCTAATTAAATAGAAGAAATGGTCTGCTGAAGAGAAAGACATTTATTAATAACTGACACATATATAAAAATTTTAAAATGAAAAAATGACATGCATTTTCATATTTGAGCTTCATAAAAGTTATTGATGTAGACAGGTTTACCTTCACAACAAGAGGGACCCTCATTTATAAGAGATATAATTCAGAGAAGAAATAATATTAAAAAGAATCTGGCTGATGTAAGTTGAGAAGGTGGAGGGGAAAAGAGGAAGCTCTGGATGAATGACCATAATTTTTTAAGTCAAACATAAAAAAAGGTTCTCAGCTGAAGTGAGAGGAAGGAGAGGAAGATATGGGAGATTTCAAGAGGGATGTAAAGGTTGGGAGGAGCTGCTGTGAAAGATATGGGATAGTGAGTTAATTAGGTAGGTCAGTGATGGGTAAACTATGGCCTGCAGGCCAGATGTAGCCCCCTGAAATGTTCTATCTGGCTGAGAGAAATTATTCCTAATCTGGTGAATACAATGAGTAGGATACAATACAAGGAAACTTCAAAAGAGTTGCCTTAGAAAAAGACTGACAGATGAGCATTTCCTTTCCTTTGCCCCCCTCTTTAAAAAGTTTGCCCATTACTGAGGTACGTAAAAGGATTGGCTTGCATCAATGAAGACCCAGATAAAGTTATGTAATATAAATTAGTAGTTGAAACAAGTCAGCATGAGTGTGTTATTTTCTTGCCTTTGTTCAGAAGGACATGTACTTATTTCCTGGTTCTTAGTTGTATTTCAGAATGCCAAATAAGTGGGGTTTTATTAGATTGGTAAAGTTTTTATTCTTACCTGAAAATTGGATTCTAGTTCATTCATTTTGTTTTTGTCTTGGATACGCACTACCAAATCAACATCTATAATACTGATGTTACTAGTCTTCTTCCAAGTAAGCTCTGATTCTTCTATGATACTAACTTCAAACTCTGACTCCTAAAGAAGAAATTAAGAAATCAACAAATTAAAAAAACCTTTTTTTGAGTATATTACTATTTCTGAAAATAAAATAAAACATCTCTCCTTATATATTCAATAATGCAAGAAATCTATGCAGGGAAATTGTCAAGAAAAAGATCAGTTGAAAAAATTTTAAAAGAAAAAGAACCATGTCCCCTCAATGTCTTCTCCTTCCTCCAAACTCTAGGAGCCCAACAGAAATAGCATGCCTATATTTATAATAGGAACAGAGGAAGAAATGATTCAGTTATTCAATGAGCAAAACCTTCCACTTTTTACATCTGAAGATTAAATAATGCTCTCAAAAGGGATGGTAACACCTATCCTGAGTGGGCACATCTCCCAGGCAGAAGTATTTTACTGACCATGGAAAAAGTGCAGTGACCACTGGTCTCACTACTGTTGGTGGTATACATGTTCTTATCAGGATGTAAGCTACAGTGAAAGAAAGGTGAATGGCTGAAGAAAGAAAAATGCATCATGAAAGGAAAGAATAAAGTGATAAGGATACAAATAGCATGAGAAAGTTTTTAGATGACAATAAAACATAGCTGTTAAGATGGGTTAATATCAATAAAAGCTGAGTTATGGGATGACTGGGAATGTGAAAGGACAAGTTCTCCTTTTCCCTAATGTATGGAGATAACAGGATTGACAGAAATGTGTCAGACCAAAAGTCAGATAGTCCTGGTCAGATTTCTAAAGTACTGGCTTAGGTACTTTTTATTTCCATTCTTAGCAGTGAAGGTACTCTCCTGTCACTAAGGTTTGTAATCATTTAGGTTTTAGGAGAAGGTCTTCATGAATTGCTGAATTCTAAGACAGCATGGCAAGGGCTAGGCAAAAAGGGTTAAGTGACTTGTTATAGAGGTCCAGCTCTATATTAACAGGGATTTGAATGCCATTTGGATGATGTTGGATGGATAAGCTTGGGGTTTATTATATACATTTTTCAAGAGCAGTTTCTTATAAAGCACAATTGAGTTCGCAGCTGTATAGACACCCAAGGTTACAGAATTACAGCATGATTGGCACCTAGCTTGTAAGAAATCTCTCTCATAAAGATTATGCCCAGATGAGACAAGGTCCAAGGTTAAAAATGAGTGACACTTTATCTAAGAGTTATTTTAGTAAAAAAAGCTTCCATACTTCAAGAGATATGTTAAAGAATAAACATTTAAGATTATGAGATATATTTAGTCATTGGAAAGTACCTAAGTGAGGGTGGAATTTGTCTAGGTCTGCCTACAGTGTCCTTGGAATGTCTGAAAGCAGGGAAAAAGATACAGAGCAGCTTCTTCTAATTTCTGCTTTATTCGACTTGGAGAAAAACTGTTAACTCCTTAACTGCTGGTTTACTATATGGTACTTAAGAGGCTTTCTATAAAATTTGAGGCTATAGGAAATTAAATTAATATGTTTTCAATAATAAAAGGAGCCAGAGAGAGGGGCCCAAACTTTTATCTCAGATATGCCATCCACCATATGGCCTGAACTTTTCAGGTCAAATGAGTCAATATAGGGCCTTGCCAGCTACATCAACTCTAAAAGGGTCCAGATAAAAGTACCTATTAAAGACCCTATTTCTCTGAGTGGCTCCCAACAACTTGCCAGGATCACAAAGTAAGGAATTGTCTGAAGTCAGATTGGAACCAGGTCCTCCTGGCTCTACCCTCTATGCCTCCTAGCTGCCCCCCAATTTTGTGTTTCATGGAAGGATCTTCTGTATGATAGAATGGCACAATGACAGTCTATTTGTATCTTCCTGACAAGGTTCACTTTGAGTTTTTCCAAGTATAAAATCATACTCACAATTGAAAGAAGGGTTAAAAAATTATGGTTGGACTGAATATACAAGAGGGTGGTCACCAGGAATTGATTCAATTCAAAATGAGACTCAAGGGGGCAGCTGGGTAGCTCAGTGGAGTGAGAGTCAGGCCTAGGGACAGGAGGTCCTGGGTTCAAACCCGGCCTCAGCCACTTCCCAGCTGTGTGACCCTGGGCAAGTCACTTGACCCCCATTGCCCACCCTTACCAATCTTCCACCTATGACAATACACCAAAGTACAAGGGTTTAAAAAAAAATGAGACTCAAGTAAAAATGACTTTTATTGTAGTTTATTTACAAATAGGAAGAGAAAGTGAAAGTAAGAAAATCAGAGAGAGGATAGGGCAAGATATCTAACCTAACACTCTAAGGATTTTGCTCTGGCCTCTGGCTCAACCCAGGCAAGGCTAATTAGTCCTCAACCAGAGGGGCCTCAACCTTGAGCCAAGGACCAAGGGCTAAGGGCCTAGTACCTAGGGCCTGGGGATGAATAAAGCAAAGGCTTCAGTCATGAAGCCTCTCTTAAGAGGAGAGTCCCTTCAGAACAATTCAGGAAGGAGTCAGTCTTTTTCACTCACCACATGGTAATTCAAAGGGAGAGATTTAAGAACAGACTCATCAAATACAAGGTCTCAGGTCCAGTAAGCAGATTCTTCACCAGTCTCCAAATCAAACTTGGAACTCCAAAGAATGAAGAAGTAGTCCCCACAGAAAGTTATAACTCCCTTTTAAAGACGCTTCTTTTGTATTACTCCCTGTGCCTTCCTCTACTTTTTACATGTACCAATTAGAGCAACACTTTGCTTAGGACTGCCCAAAGGGCAGTCAGTGGATTCTGATTCGTCACCAACTTTCCCACAAGTGGGTTACAGTCTTCTCCCACTCAAGTGTAAGTGGGGTGTTTATACTTTTGGCGATTAAATCTTAAAGTATACAGGGTAGGATTAATCTCATCTTCATATAATCCAGTTATGAAAGCTACCTTGTCTTGTTGGATGCTTTTTATGTATTTTTATTTACTATTTTTGTAGATTATAAATTATTTTTTAACAGAATTTAATTCCTTGTTTTTAAACATAGGCATTAAGGCATAGTAATTTTCAGATATACTATATCCCAAAATTTGGTCTTACAATTTATTGAAAATTTGGGGAAAATGACACGGGAAATTGCTATTGAGAACCTGGTTCTAATTAAATAGTAGACATGTTATGTTCAAGTAAAAAGACATTTAATAATAACTGAAACACATATAGGACTTCATGAATGAAAAAAAAAAGACATGTGTTATAGTATTTGAGCTTCATAACAGTTGATGTAGACAGGTTTATCTTCACAAGGAGAGGGACCCTCATACATAAGAGACATGATCCAGAGAGGAAAAAGGTAACATTAAAAGGAATCTGGTTGATGTAAGATGAGGAAAAGAGGAAACTCTGGATGAATGGCCTTAATTTCTTCAGTTAAACATGAAAAAAGCTTCTCAGCTGAAGTGAGAGGGAGGAGAGGAAGATATTGGAGATTTGAAGAGGGATGAAAAGGCTTGAAGAGCTGCTGTGAAGGGTATGGGATAGTGAGTAAATTAGGTAGGTAAAAAGATTGCCTTGCAAAAATGAAGACTCATTGTGGCTATGTATTATGAATTTGTAGTAGATCAAGTCAGCATGAATGCTTTATTTTCTTGCCATTATTCAGAAGGGCATGTACTTATTTTCTAGTTTTTTAGTTGTATTTCAGAACACCAAATAAGTGAGGTTTTATTAGATCGGTAAAGTTTTTATTCTTACCTGAAAATTAGACTCTAATATGCTCATTTTGTTTTCCTCTTGGATACACGTATCAAAATCAACATCTATAATACTGATGTTACTTGTTTTCCCCCAAGTAAGCTCTGGTTCTTCTATGACACTATGTTCAAACTCTGACTCCTGAAGAAGAAATTAAATAAGAAATCACCAAGTTTAAAAAAAAGCCTCTTTTTGAGTATATCAATATTTCTGAAAATAAAATAAAATATCTCTCCTTATATATTGAATAATGCAGGAAATACATACAGGGAAATTTCCAAAGAAAAGAGAAGATGAGAAAAAAATTTAAGGAAAAAGAACCATGTCTCCTCACTGTCTTCTCCTTCTTTAAAACTTTAGGAGCCCACAGAAATAGCAAGCCAATATTTAGGAAATGAACAAAGAAGGAAATAATCCAGTTATTGCACGAGCAAAAACTTTCTACTTTTTACTTCTGATGATTAAATAATGCTCTCTCTCAAAGGGGCTGGTAATACCTATCCTGAGTAGGCACATCTCTCAGGAAGAAGTATTTCATTGACCATTGGAAAAGGGCAATGGCGAGTGGTATCACTACTGTTAGTGGTATACATGATCTTATCAGGATGTATGCTACAGTGGGAGTAAGGCGATTGGTTGAGGAAAGAAAGAGGCGTCATGAAGAAAAAGAATAGAGTGATGAGGTACAAATAGCATGAAAACCTTTTCAGAATAAAATAAACCATAGCAGGTAAGGTGGGCTAATATCAATGAAAGCTGAATAATAGGATGAATGGGTGTGTGAGAGCACAAATTCTCTTTCTCCTTAATGAATGGAGATAATAGGAAGTAACAGAAATGTGTCAGATCATGCAGGCCAGATTCTTCAGATTTCTAAAGTACTGACTTAGGTACTTATTATTCACAGTCTTAGCAGTGAAGGTAGTCTCCTGTCAATGAGGTTTGTAGTCATTTAGGCCTTAGGAGATGGTCTTCATGAGTTACTGAACTCGAAGACAAAAGGGCAAGGGCTAGCCAAAAAAAGGTTAAATGACTTGCCAGGATCACAAAGTTAGAAATTTTCTGAGTTCAGATTGGAACCCAGGTCCTCCTGACTCTACATTCTATGCTTCTTAGCTGCCCCCAAAGTTTGTGTTTTATGAAAAGATCTTCTATATGATGAAATGGCACAATCATAGTACCTTCCTGACAAGGTTCATTCTGATTTTTTTGCAAGTATTAAAGCATACTTGCTATTGTAAAAATAATAGGCAAACTGTCAGAATAATGGGCAATGAATTGATTATTGATTGTAAACTGATTTTAGATACTCTGCTTGCTGTGCTAACAAAGTATCTTCAGTTTATATCAGTGAAGTGAAGCTCATAAGTGAACTTTCCTTAAGGGAATGGATGCTAAAGAGACTCTTGTTATAGTTAAAAAAAAACAAAACAATTTATTGAGAGTATATAAGGATAAAAAGGATTTCTAACTCTAAGGCAGTGATGGGCAAACTTTTTAAAGAGGGGGCCAAAGGAAAGGAAATGCTCATCTGTCAGTTTGTTTCTAAGGCAAGTCTTTCGAAGTTTTATTGTATTGTATCCTACTCACTGTATTTGTCAGATTAGGAATAATGTCATGCAGCCAGATAAAACATTACAGGGGGCCGCATCTGGCCCATGGGCCATAGTTTTCCCATCACTGCTCTAAGGGATTCTAACTCCACCCAAATAAAACTCACAGTGTCCACAGGCTACACTGATCCTTCCTGATCTGATTAACCGAATTTTTTTCTATTCTACATAAACTAACACTATTATCCTTATAATTCTTAACTTTGCCTC
>NW_025343588.1:0-1266 GCF_016433145.1 Gracilinanus agilis
AGAAAGAAAGAAAGAAAGAAAGAAAGAAAGAAAGAAGAAAGAAGAAAGAAGAAGAAGAATGCATACACTCATTTAAGTTTCATTAGAACTAATAACATATTATTGAATCTATACAATAAACAAAATAATAAATCAAAAACTGATTGTTAGAAACTGCCAGTTGAGGAGTTCAAGTGCTCAAATTGAAAATTTAACAATCAGCTCTCAAAATGGCTGGTTAGAGCTGGCTCCAACACACTTCTACTTAAACCTTATATCCAGATATTTTATTTATCAAATTATGTAGTCTCAATATTTTGGCTAAAATGGAACCTGCCCATACTCAATGAAGCAGAAAGCAGAGCAATTATTTGAGTTTATCCACAATGAAAAACAAGAAGAATTTGTAGTAGCATTAAGAAAGGTGGTGGGATCTTCCCTAGAATTTTTTTTTATAGGATAGTCTCAACTGGCAGACATGGTTCTAGATATGGTCCAACAAAGCATCAAAGAAATGGAGCTGGTGGCACCCAGACAATCCTTCCTTTTCCAATATGTGGTTCTGTCAAACTTAGCAATCATTTTATATAATTAGACTCCTCTTATGACAAATAACATATACTTTTTCTTCAGTAACTTGTGCCAGGGGCAGATTATAATTCAAGTTGCCATCTTCACTCTCCCCTACATTTCAACTGAATAGATACTGAACTAATATGATAGCCACCACCAAATTAATAGAGCTCATATCAATAGCTTAAAAGCCATTCAAATTCAGTTGTCTTAACAACTGACTTTAGTAATCAGATTAAATGGACTTGGCAATAATATAAAGATACATTGAAGATGTAGTCTATATTCATGAGAAGAAGCTATCTATCTGTCATATCTCATGATGATTTCATATATCACTATTCTCTGAGAGGTTTGCCACAATAATTTTTGAAAAAAATGATTTCCCAATTCAATTCAACAAATATTTATTAAATAACCTCTATGTGGCTGTCAAATTAAAATAGATGATTGCCAAAGTCCTTTCCAACTCTGCATTCTACGATTCCATATGCTAAAAGTCTGAACTCATTCAATATGCTCCATAATCAGTTTTCAACTTATCATTCCAAATTTATTTCAAACTATTTGTATAATCAATACTCTATAAAAACCAGCTCTTTCTCTTATTCATGTCTTTTTTTACAGTGCTCTCTGTGACTGGAATATCTTTCAGTTGCTTCAGAATCTTCCTTCCACTGTGTTCTTATGGGGGGGTCATACAGAGTATATATA